>NC_133535.1:106181574-106488270 GCF_048544455.1 Silene latifolia
ACCTTGAACATGCCCCCTTGACATCTCATCAAGAATGAGAGTTTGGTGGAGTCCTCCCTAAACCACCATTTGTAAATATTTCTAACTCCCTAACTCGCATTTCAATTCTTGTATTTCATTTTTGTCATCTTTGGATTTATTTTATTTACTTTGATCAAGATAATTGTCATGTTTGAGAGAAGTGAGGGAGGGACTAACAATTTCAATTGATGTGTAGTGCTTTACCTTAGTGTGGGGATGGGAATTGCCTAGGCTATCCTTG
Source organism: Silene latifolia (assembly GCF_048544455.1). NCBI lineage: Eukaryota > Viridiplantae > Streptophyta > Magnoliopsida > Caryophyllales > Caryophyllaceae > Silene > Silene latifolia. Next base: position 106,181,837 of record NC_133535.1, read on the forward strand.
CCTAGTAACGCCCCCACAATGACGAACACGAGATATGAAGAAGAATAGAAGGTTGATAAGGGATATGCATTGTACACGGATGGAACTGAATCCGGGTACACAGGGGTAGAATCCGAGCGTATTCAAGAGAATCCGCCCGTTTTCATGCAATCCGAGCGTACTGGGTTGAAGACGCACGTCCTTATAAGCTGAAATTTTGAAAGATTTTTGACTGTAAGAGAATCCGGGCGTCTGAACAAAGAATCCGCCCGTCTCTGAAAATCCGTCCGTCCGGAAAGAAGACGCCCGTCTTCTCTGCTGAGGAAAACAAGAAAAATTTCCTGGACTCAAATCCGTCCATCTTCTAAAGAATCCGCCCGTCCCGTATCAAGCAAATCCGAGCGTCTTCTCTTGAATACGCCCGTCTTTAGGCGAGTTTTATCAAACCCAGAAAGTGCAGAATCCGCCCGTATTGGGCAGAAACCGCACGGATTGCCCCTGCAGTTCGAATTTTTCGGTCTTTATAAAATCCCTCCCACCTTCATTCATTCATTCATTCATTCATAACACTACTTCAAAACATCAAAACCCTCATCCTCTCCATCACAAAAACAAAATCCCTCTACTACATTCACCAAAATCAAATCAAATCATCCTTCTAACAACAAATCAATCACTCCTTTTTCAATAAAAATCAAAACCAAGCACAAAATCTTCAACCTTTGAGTCGATTTTTGAATTCATAAAGGCAAAGCATTTCACCTTTAAATCGATTTGGGTACACTACAAATTGAAGATTTTTCATTCTTTTCTTGGTTAGTTCATCAATGGCAAGGACTAAGGGAGCAACAAAGGCAACAAAGGCACCAAAGACACTTTCACAAAGGCAAAAGGCTCTTCAAGCAAAGAAAGCATTGGCTATGGTGGTAGCAACACCAAGCTTGGAAGTGCAACAACAACAACAACCTTCTATGGGAGCAACAACATCTTCTACTCCGGAAATCGATCAACTTTTGCATTATCCGGAGGTAACTTTTATTTCCGAAACCCATAGAAATACTTTTGCCAAGTTTGCTAGGAAATCATTTCAATCCACCAAATTTATTTGTGAAGACACCTTGGGAAAGTTGGGTGTCCTTGAGCAAACTAGAGCCTTTTTCAAAGCCATGGGGTTAGAGAAATTGTTTGAATCAAAAGAATTGACATACCCCTCCCTTACCTTGGAGTTTTTGAGTTCTTTGAAAGTCACCAAAGTTGAGAGTAGGGAGAATCTCGAGTTTCATCTACCTAATGTTAGTAGACGCATTTCCTTTAGAGAATTGGGTGGAATCTTGGGTCTTAGTGATGAACCGAGTTATTTCAAGAATTATGGAAAGTATGACCCCGACCCTCTTTAGGAGGCAATTTCCGGAAGGAAATTTGAGGACTTTCATGCTAGTCGTGCTCTTTTAGTCCACCATCCGGGCATAAGAGTATGGCACAAGGTCATGGGAAACACCATTATTGCAAGGAAAGATACCAACCATTTCACCAAACTTGATTTTATTCTTCTTGAATCGGCTTTGAACATTGGAAGAGTACACACAAAGCCTTACAATTCTTTGAGGCTCTTGGTAGATAGATGGCTCAACATTGATTGTGGGAAGAAGGGCACTACCGTTATTGTCAATGGCGGCCTAGTCACTATCCTAGCTAAGTACTTTGATCCTAACTTCAATAAGGATAACAAGTATAAAGCAAAGGAGGGTGGTCATCTTGTTGATTTGCATACTATGATACACAAGTACAAGTGGGTTGCCCATAACCCTCTTGACACTAAGTATGGATGGTTCACTAGTGAAGATAGATCGTTCACTTTGCCTTCAAAGATTTGTCGTCTAAGCGTCCACCGGACCAATTATCTACTTCCCCTTTCTAAAGAGGCCGAGTATATTATTCAACAACAAAAGGGTGAACTTGAAATGCCCTCATCTTCCATTGTCATACCACCTTACCCCTTTGAGTATCAAGAGTTCAAGCCGGAAGGAGTTGAAGCTAGAAATGATTATTTAACTCTTCTCATGCAAGCAATGCACAAGCAAGCCTTTGAGGATCGGAACAATGCTTACTTGGCTCAATATCCACCCCTCCTACACTTAGCTAGGCAAGGACTACTTGATCCATCTTGTCCTTTGCCTAGTTGGGCGGATAGAGAAGTCCTATTTCCGGGTGCATCTAGGGTCGTTTCGGGTGACAATGAGGTTGTTGGTAATGAAGAAGTTGATGATAACATTGATGAGGAAGCAAGTGAAGAAGGAGAAAAGGATGATGAGCAAGATGAAGAGGCAAATGAAGAGGGAAGTGGCATTGAGACCACTTCTAATGAGGAAAGTGATAATGGTGATGATATGATGGACGATTAGCAAGCCTTGGAGGCTCCTACCCTCTCATGGTTTGTCTATTTCTCTCTTTGTTTTAATTATTTTCTTGATCACTGTTGGAGTAGTCCTAGCACCATAGAGGACTCACACCTCGATACCATTGAGGTATTCTCATTTTATTGTTCCCATTTTCAAAATCCAAAATGACAAAATTAGTTTCATGCATTGCATAGTGTGTGCATGAACTACACCCATCCTTGGACATTAGCAATAGTGTCTAACTTGGTTTGGGGAAGTTAATGCATACACAACGGGAGGTAATCTAAATTATCCTCTCCGTCATAACAAAAACCATGCATCATGTAGTGTAGCTTAGTATAGATTGCATTTAGTATAGAAATCATGCATCATCTTTGCTTAATTTCCATCATTTTGGCCATTGAGGACAATGCCCATATTAGTGTGGGGATGGGAATTCTAACATTTAACTCTTATTCAAAAAAGCCAAAAAAATTGATAAATTTCAAAAATCATAAAAATTTGAAAAATTGAAAACCCAAAAACATGTTTATTTCTTTTTGTATAAATTGTCTTGTATATATTGTGTTTGTTCTATCCTTGTTCACATTGATCGACTACGCCACATCCGAGACATGAGGATATTGAAGACCGCATGGTATGATCTTTCCAATCTCCTTTTTCCTCTTTATGTTAATGACTATGTGGCTTTATTTTGATTGATGCGGTATAACAATGTGAGCTTAGGACTTGCATTTAGTTTATATGTCATATTAGTTGATAGAATCACTTGCATTAGGATGTTTATATTAGTTGCATCAGGGCATGTAGTTGCATGTTAGAAAATTTTTGAAAAATGCCTAATTAGGAACTTTAACAAGAGCAACTAAGCCATTACAAATACTTGTTCAACTTAAGACTTTGCCTACTAGAATGGTTGTAAAACACCCTAGATAGTGTCATACTAGTGTCTTTTGACCCATGACCCAAGGCCTAGTCAAGGGTTTGCATGTGAGTCACCTATCCAACCCCGTGATGCGATGTGGACTTGGTTAACTTGTCTAGGTGACCTTGATTGACCTTGTGGTAAGGCAACCCAAAAATATTTTCTATCAATAAGCTTGAAGTGCTCATTTCAAGGAATTTTGTCATGTGGAAGTAATTTAATGCCAAGGAAACCTCAAATGTTATGAATTGTTGAATGTTGAGAAATTTAAATTGTTTTGATGGAGGTGTACCACTTCGATGTGCTTTGGTGCGGGATCCATTGAATTGGGCCCCCACACGGTTGTGAATTCGGCCGCCCAGAGACAGAGTGACTATCACCCCGAAAAGCTATTATCTAGAGGTTAACCGGTTGCCTAATAAGCGATTGGCGAAAGCAAAGGACACTAGCCCGGAAGGGACAAACCCCATCTTAAATTTTTGAAATGTGAAAGTGAAATGAGGACAATTTTGAATACTAGTCATATCCACCCATTGTGTATAAAGATTTGAGTATTTCATTCCCAAAAAGCCTTTTTTGTCAAGCCACTTGGTCGAGCTTGGGACGATCCATGACCTTTACTTTTGTAGAGAATTCGAGACTTGTCATGTCATATGCTACTAGCATCATAGGGATCATCATTCCACCACCATCCGATCGCTCTTGACGAAAGCATTTGGAAATTGAGGACGAAAGTAGTCTAGTTTAACACCATTTGGAGGTGATTTAGTGCCATCCTCTTAGCCTTAGTAATTTGTTGAACTAGTATTTGTGAAGGATTACATGCTCTTAAATTTGTTCCTCTTTAGTGCCTCCGCCACTTGATGAGGAAGTGGCTATTCCTTTTGTAGATGCATCCATTATGTGATTTTGTGTGCTTAATGTTTTGATGTGTCGCCATTTTGGCAAGACCCACCTTGCCTTGCAAGAAGGCAACCTACCTCATGGTTGTCTTGTTGTGAGTTGAAGGGGCGGAGTGAGACCCGCTAATTGTCTCATATCGGATATGCTATTAGGTTAGTTTAAATAATGGTCCTAGTCTTTGTCACCTCTTTACTCGGGACGAGCAAAGGTTCGGTTTGGGGATATTTGATGTGACCATAATTAGCGCATATTTAGCCCCGAATTAGCCTTGTTCCCATGCTTTTTTAGTGCATATTTGGGTCATTTATTATCTTTAGTTCTTTGTTTTGCATATTCTTTGAGATTTTGATCCCTTGGTAGGAAAGGAGTAAGAATCTTGCATTTTCATGGCAAAACAAGACTAAATTGATCGAATTCAATGACCAAGCATCAAGGAGAGACAAGATTAGAAGGCCTTTGTACATATGATAGTAGATGAGCAATGTTGAGAAAGGATCCTTGAGTCCCCAAGGAAATCCCCAAGGAATCTATGAAGAAAAGGGAAGAAAAGAAGAAGAAGCCTTGCTGAGGCACAATCCGTGCGGATTGTCTACAATCCGGCCGTCCTTCACCTGCACAATCCGTGCGGTTTCCACCAAGACGCCCGGGTTCCATCACCACAATCCGCCCGGATTCTCTTGAATCCGCTCGGATTCCATCGCCAGAATCCGCCCGTCCCGACCCTAATCCGCCCGGATTCCTCTACAGCGCGATTTCCTCTTCTCCAAGCTACGAAGAAAGAAGCCCTTCCTTCGGAAAATACCGGCTCCTCCCTGCTCAATCTAAAAAGAGTAATTACTAGTTTAGCCCTTAGTTAACCCTAATGCATCCCCCTAATTTCCACTATAAATACCTCATTAGTCTAATTAGAAGAGAATGTTCTTCTTATCAACAATTAGAGTAGTTAATACCAATCAAATCTCTCTTTAGTTTTGTAATCAACAATTAATCAAGTTCTAATACAAGTTTTATTTTCTTAATCTCTCTTTTGTTCATCCTTTATTTTGGGTAATTGAAGATTATTTGGGTTATTATTGGGAGATTGACAACCTCTCAATCAAGCATCAAGTACTTCTTTTATTTTTTGCTTTATTATTGGAATCATTAGTAGGTATAATTCTCTTAATCCCTTTTTAATTATTGTTAATTACTTTCATTTATTCATCATGTTTCATTTTGTTGGTATGATTGACAACCTTGCTAGCATGATCAACATGATAATGAGTGAGTAGTCTTTTAGCTAGGGTTAATGGGTGATTAGGGGAAACCAACATAGGGAATGATTCATGCTTAAATTAATATGCTTTCATGTTTTATTTGCTTGCTTGTTTTGATCTCAACTCATGCACATGTTATATTTGATGAAATGCTAAGCCTATGAATCCTTGCATTTATTACCATCTCCTATATTTTCAATGAGACTTGTAAGACATAACCCAACTCGAGTCTCATTAGACCATGCATGTTGTTGAGTAGGGAAGATTAAGTCGACTTGTAGGTGTTGTACAATCTAATCGATTCGGCTCCGGGACCCAAACTTTCCTAGGATTGTAAGATATAACCCAACTCAATCCATCACAACAATAATTGCTTGCTTATAATTTGAGAACATGTTTGTATGATCAATTCCCATGATTCCCCTATGATCCCATGACACCCTAGTGCTTTTTAATCAATTGTTTACACCCCTTTTAATTCATCTTGCTAGTTTATTTTCATTGCTATTTTAGTTAGTGACCTTCTACATCAACCCAAAGTGTGACACCCCTAAGACACCACTAGTTTCAATAGAAATCTCATTTCAATACCCGTCCCTTGGGATCCGACCTTTACTTACCTCTTTACTAATTGTAGAGTTGTTTGTGAAGTTATAAATCGTGTTTTGATTCGGACGTCACCCAACGACCACACCTTTAATTGTGAACACGAAATGGACAGATCAACTTCTAGGTAGACTGGCCAAGTCCTCACGCATCCCATAGCTCCCAAGTCAGCTAATCTTTAGCACCTGTCAAATCTGCTCCCCATTATGGTTCATCACAGATGTTCACGAATACACCGTCAACCACGAGGTTGAGTAGGAATAGCTAAACAACAACAATAAACGAATACAAGACAATACTAAATGCAATTGCAATGCATGCTCATGATCAATCCTCCGACGCTCCCGTTCATCCCGCCAATCCCTGGCCGGGGTAATCTCAATAACATCCCAGAGACAAGCCCTGCAGAACCAGCCTGGGGAAACCAGTGCAAGTGCTCATGATATGATATGCAAACAATATTATACTCACCATCCCAGACACGAGGCTGGGGAAACCAAATCATATAATCATCTCAGTCACGAGCTGAGGTAGTCAATAATCAAATCATCTCAGTCACGAGCTGAGGTAGTCAATAATTAAATCATCTCAAAGCAACCAACCAACAACCATATATCATCCATCACACTTCCAAATAATTCAACCAATACAATCAGATAATATCATTCAAGTAAACATTAAAGTGATTGAGTAGCTATCCTACCTTGATAGCAAATTTCCAACTGAGCAGCTCAATAAGAATCCGAATAATTAAAGCAATCCGAACCCGATTATTATATCTTCACAAATCGTCACCTAACATAAATATTATAATAATTATTCAATATCAATTATTTATACTTCATTTATAATTCATTACTAATTATTATATTAATTATCATATTTTATTCATAACTTATTATTATTAATTATTATTACGATATAAGTAAACCCGAGTTAAACCCAACTTAAAAACCCGATTCAAATAAAACCCCAAACCCATTAACCAACCCAAGCACCTCGTGAAACACCAACAACCCACAACCCCATGTAACACGTTTTTACTCTCATGAAACATTGCCCATGAAACTCTCACGCAAGACCAACCCCACCCCTATCACAACCGTGAACCACCACCTCACTAGCCCAGCCATGGACGTTGCCAGCCACCCCCAAACAACCAGTAGCACACCCAATACCGCTCCCTTTCACGCCTAGCAACAACAACCACATCATCACCCTTACCGAAAACCCGACACATACAAACTCCACGTTTAGCTATTACCTACGACCACCACCACCATCACTACAGACCACAACTGTCCCCCAAACGTGACCTAGCACCACCACACACGACAGCCTGACCATGCCCTAACCATACGACACCTGCAGCACCCATACCAACCCGTGAAAACCAACTCAACCCGACACCACCCTCTACACCAAACCACACCACCTCTGGCCACCACCGTCATCACCACTGACCAAAAGTGGTTCCAGGGGTGGTCCTTTTTCCTCCCGACCCATCTTCAACACCACAACAACCACCAAAAGCCGACAACAACAACAACAAGCAACCACCCCTATTTTCGCATTTTTCCGGCCAAACACCACACGAACCACCAACTCTGACCACCAAGGTGGTCGCCTCAGGGCCTAGGTCGCAACCCACCCAAGCCCAGGTCAAGTCAGGTCCGTTTATGGGTCCAAATTAGGTCGAAGTCCACTGCTCCCCTAATTTAAACTCGCCTCCACAGCCCTCGAAAACCCTTCTGCCACCGCCACCCTACGCCTTCCCTGACACCACCTTCATACCCAATCCAACCCTTGCAATCCCACGTACCACTTCCCAAAGTTTAGTCAGATTCCGTCAAGGTTTGAGTCAGTTTCTAAGCATCTTAAGATCGGTTCATTCAACTTAATAAGAAAATAAAAACGAGGGTAGAAGTTGTTACCTTGAATTAATTAACGCTTGCTAATTCCGTCACCAATACTTTCTTAATCTCCCTCTCTCTCTTTAATGTAAACTTTCAGATTATAATTATGGAGAATATAGCTTTAGGGTAGTCTTCTTATATAGGAGAAGGTATGAGAATCCTTTCCTTATTCGATAACTTGTTTTATGGCAAATTCTATTATTATTATTAATATTCACTATTATTATTATTATTTTTTATTATTATTATAAGGATGCGCGCAGCTTTCATTAAAATTAAAATAAAAGTTTACATGAAATTGGTGGGGAGCCGAGAGATAATCTGGGCTCCCACACGCTTAGCAACAGCAAAGCTAAGTCTAGTGAAAATATAAGCGGCCACCTGAGCCCCCGCTTCCTGAGACACCGAGAATTTCTGGATCCGCTTGAGCAAGGCAACAGCATCCGAACCCAGCTCCCTAAGTGAATAGAAAGAGAAGGGAAGGAAACTATAACCAGCTACCGCGCATAAATCCCCATACTTAGCACACTTGCGCTGAGCAGCATCAGCGACAACCCGGCCGGGCACAAAATCCATCATCCCAGTCTGAGTCAATGGAGAAGACCCTGTCAAATCGACGCACACATCACGCCCTCTGTCCCAGGAATAAAGCAGCAAATCTGCAGGACGAAGGGAGCCACCATGTCCATCAACCAAACCGATATCGACCTCCTTACCCGTAGAAATACCAGACCGATAGCAGATGTCGAATAAAGTGTCACGAACGAGGTTGTGCCGATGCTTAACACCCACAGTACCAGTACAAGAAACAGCATGGTCCCCGTAAACATCATCAGCAAAAACCCGAGAGCAAGCAGGACAAGGCCTAGATAACAAACATTATTATTATTATTATTATTATTATTATTTTTATTATAAGATGCGCGCAGCTTTCATTAAAATAAAAGTAAAAGTTTACATGAAATTGGTGGGGAGCCGAGAGACAATCTGGGCATTATTATTATTATTATTATTATTATTATTATTATTATTATTATTATTATTATTATTATTATTATTATTATTATTATTATACTAGTCTTACCATAAGTAGGATTTCCTCATACTATCTTTACTAATTTTATTATTGCCATAACTTTATTATTATAATTGATATAATTATTACTACATTTATATATTATTATTTTCATATTAAATTATTATTAATTCCCGATACAAATCCCGATCATACTCATAGTGAATTAATAAGTTTCGGTCCAATTAACAATGGCACACGGCCCAACGCTCAATTATTAGCTAAGCCCAATTCCCGACTTGGATACTTAATTTATTATTTAATTAACGTCTTACTTGTAATTATTATTAGAAATGCCTTTAATTAATTATTAAATTACATAAATTATTCTCATAAATTATTATCAAAATACGGGTATTACGTCTTCCCCCTTAAAATGAACTTCGTCCGGTTCGCCTACAACTACTACCACAACACTTATATACATTCACATAACTAAGCACCATCCAACACAATTATCTATTTACGATTATCAACCACGCCAATCTTATCACAAGGTATACAAATAATAACTCAAAACATTTGTAGTATCACATTCCTTCCCCCTAAAAATAAACTTCATCCTCAAAGTTCGAGATAACAAACAACGGAAATAACTAGACCATTTATCACCAGAACATATAATACACATTGTAACATAAGACAACTATTATTTTCAGCAGAACATCGATTGATGGCATAATTAATTTTAAATAGCAAAACCACATTGTATAGTACATTCGAACTTATCTTTATTTAAACTTAACTACTGTATTTAACTACTGGCGAATACATTTCCAGGATAATTGATGATTTATAACAAAAGATATGTTTAGATTTATTACTTGCACAATTATTTCTTACTAATGACATCTAACTTAAACATAGATGTAATTATTGTGAATATATATATATATATATATATATATATATATATATATATATATATATATATATATATATATATATATATATATATATATGGCTTAGGACAATACATTCCGCATATCACTAGACATGTCATCTTACTTCACATAATTTACTACATCAAATTATCAACGTGCAAAAGATAAGAAACAAAACTCACATTTTTTCAAAGCTAGGAAAACATGTTATAACCTCTAAAAATCATAAATAAATAATAACATAATTACTTCTTGAGAACTTATACTTTTTAGAAAACACAGAGAGTTAACAATACATGAGAGAAATAATCAAGTCAAAAACTCATAAGATCAAGTTATAATGCATTTTACAAACTACTTGGTCGAAACAGAAATTTTACAGCAACTTGTCAGAAACTTAGGTCAACTTGTAAAAATCACGATAAATTGTCAATATATTTTCTTACAACGTGGCCTATCAATTTAGAAACATATACGAATCCTTTAAATAGTGGAGTTGGAATTATACCTAAACAATAAGTAACTTTTAAATGGCAAAATTTACAAAAACAGTGAGCGAAAACACAACTGTACAGGAATATTCCGACCATTGTCCACTAAAATATTTATTTCTCCTAAACCATATATTATTTGAATATGAGACCAGTGGCATATGAAAGGTAACTCACAAGGCTATCACACATAAAAATTTCGTGCAGGGATTTTAAACAGACAGTAAATGGCAACCAAAACAATCAAGGGTAAAATCTTGCGAAATCAACCAAAATCACATTCTTCACAATTCCACACAATAATTAATACTTTACATGTTTAATCATATTCACACCTTCCACATACATGCCAACATACTTTCCTAATATCAACATGCTTATAACAATGCTTAAAAGAAATCATATCACATCCCTCCTCCGTAAAACAAGGTTACGCCCCCGTAACCGCAATTATCCATGAAAACAACATTCAAACAAGGCAACAAAACTTCCGAGGCAAAATAAACAATATTCATTTTAAATTACCCCACACTGTAATATCTCTCAAGGTAACCGGTTCAAAACTGGAAGGGCCAAGGTACGAATTAGGCGCGCTTTCCTAACGGTACTAAGAGGGGCTCCTAACAGTTTCTACCCGGGGTTCATTTTATTTAGACACATCCTAAGTTCATTATTGTTCATTGGTTAGGCCCGAGGATTGTTTTGCTATGATACCACTTTGTAACACCCCCATTTATTTAGGAGCCCTTAGCAAGACATTCCCAGATAAATAGGACTGTTACCATCTCGGTTTCCCGAGGTAGTGAATAACAAAGTTCAACAAACCAAAATACTTTAATTAAAACTTTAGCGATTTCATGTTTATTACAAATTAACCAACTAAACTTAATATAAAATAAGATACAACTCGCAACGGAAATAAATTAAGTGATTAAACAATCTATGTGGTCTAGACTTCTAGGTAGACTGGCCAAGTCCTCACGCATCCCATAGCTCCGAAGTCAGCTAATCTTTAGTACCTTTCAAATCTGCTCCCCATTATGGTTCATCACGGGTGTTCACGAATACAATGTCAACCACGAGAGTGAGTAGGAATAGCTAAACAATAACAATAAATGAATACAAGACAATATTAAATGAGAATGCAATGCATGCTCATGATCAATCCTCCGACGCTTCCATTCATCCCGCCAATCCCTGGCCGGGGAAATCTCAATAACATCCCAGAGACAAGTCCTGCAGAACCAGCCTGAGGAAACCAATGCAAGTGCTCATGATATGATATGCAAACAATATTATACTTACCATCCCAGACACGAGGCTGGGGAAACCACATCATATAATCATCTCAGTCACGAGCTGAGGTAGTCAATAATCAAATCATCTCAGTCACGAGCTGAGGTAGTCAATAATTAAATCATCTTAAAGCAACCAACCAACAACCATATATCATCCATCACACTTCCAAATAATTCAACCAATACAATCAGATAATATCATCCAAGTAAACATTAAAGTGATTGAGTTGCTATCCTACCTTGTTAGCAAATTTCCAACTGAGCAGCTCAACAAGAATCCGAATAATTAAAGCAATCTGAACCCGATTATTATATCTTCACAAATCGTCACCTAACATAAATATTATAATAATTATTCAATATCAATTATTTATACTTCATTTATAATTCATTACTAATTATTATATTAATTATCATATTTTATTCATAACTTATTATTATTAATTATTATTACGATATAAGAAAACCCGAGTTAAACCCAACTTAAAAACCCGATTCAAATAAAACCCCAAACCCATTAACCAACCCAAGCACCTCCTGAAACACCAACAACCCACAACCCCATGTAACACGTTTTTACTCTCATGAAACTTTGCCCGTAAAACTCTCACGCAAGACCAACCTCACCCCTATCACCACCGTGAACCACCACCTCACTAGCCCAGCCATGGACGTGGCCAGCCACCCCCAAACAACTAGTAGCACACCCAACACTGCTCCTTTTCACGCCTAGCAACAACAACCACATCATCACCCTTACCGAAAACCCGACACATACAAACTCCACGTTTAGCTATTACCTACGACCACAACCACCATCACTACAGACCACAACTATCGCCCAAACATGACCTAGCACCACCACACACGACAGCCTGAACATGCCCTAAACATACGACACCTGCAGCACCCATACCAACCCGTGAAAACCAACTCAACCCGACACCACCCTCTACACCAAACCACACCACCTCTGGCCACCACCATCATCACCACTGACCAAAGGTGGTTCCAGGGGTGGTCCTTATTCTTCCTGACCCATCTTCAACACCACAACAACCACCATAAGCCGACAATAACAACAACAAGCAATCACCCCTGTTTTCGCATTTTTCCGGCCAAACACCACACGAACCACCAACTTCGACCACAAAGACACCACCAAGGTGGTCGCCTCATGGCCTAGGTCGCAACCCACCCAAGCCCAGGTCTAGTCAGGTCCGTTTATGGGTCCAAATTAGTTCGAAGTCCACTGCTCCCCTGTTTTAAACTCGCCTCCACAACCCTCGAAAACCTTTCTACCACCGCCACCCTACGCCTTCGCTGACACCACCACCATACCCAATCCAACCCTTGCAATCCCACGTACCACTTCCAAAGTTTGGTCTGATTCCGTCAAGGTTTGGGTCAGTTTCTAAGCATCTTAAGATCGGTTCATTCAGCTTAATAAGAAAATAAAAACGAGGTTAGAAGTTGTTACCTTGAATTAATTAACGCTTGCTAATTCCGTCACCAATACTTTCTTAATCTCCCTCTCTCTCTTTAATGTAAACTTTCAGATTATAATTATGGAGAATATAGCTCTAGGGTAGTCTTCTTATATAGGAGAAGGTATGAGAATCCTTTCCTTATTCGATAACTTGTTTTATGGCAAATTCTATTATTATTATTAATATTCACTATTATTATTATTATTATTATTATTATTATTATTATTATTATTATTATTATTATTATTATTATTATTATTATTATTATTATTATTATTATTATTATTATTATTATTATTATTATTATTATTATTACTATTATTATTATTATTATTATTATTATTATTATTATTATTATTATTATTATTATTATTATTATTATTATTATTATTATTATTATTATTATTATTATTATTATTATTAGTATTAGTATTATTATTATTATACTAGTCTTACCATAAGTAGGATTTCCTCATACTATCTTTACTAATTTTATTATTGCCATAACTTTATTATTATTCTTGATATTATTATTACCTTTATATATTATTATTTTCATATTAAATTATTATTAATTCCCGATATAAATCCCGATCGAACTCATACTGAATTAATAAGTTTCGGTCCAATTAACAATGGCACATGGCCCAACGCTCAATTATTAGCTAAGCCCAATTCCCAACTTGGATACTTAATTTATTATTTAATTAACGTCTTACTTGTAATTATTATTAGAAATGCCTTTAATTAATTATTAAATTACATAAATTATTCTCATAAATTATTATCAAAATACGGGTTATTACAGTACAAGTTAATGGTTATTAAGGAACTCCAACAAACCAAAGGTTATCAATTAATAATTTTATGTCAAAATATCACTAGCACTCAAAGCACATAGAAGTCCGTCAAATTCTTGGGAGTGGGACATGAATAGGCATGGATAGAAACACGAGATTATACAATTGAAATATGCCTAAGTAATCAGCCGAACAAGCATGTGAAGAACATTATGACAAAAATTATAAGAGATGTAATGGATGGAAGGGACATGAAATGGGTAGTTGCTTAGCACTTCATTCAACTCGTCCTCCAAATAGTCAAAATCACCACATTCAAGGCAAGTACTCTCACTTTCATCCAAGGTGACTTCAATGGTGTCTATTTGGGGTTCCCAAATGTCCTCATATTCCTCATCCCAACAAGGACCATTATCAAAGGGGTTGTCATAACAAGGCTCACCAAGCTCAACACAATTGTCTCCCTCTAATATGTCATCCTCAAAGGGTGAGTTTTCACTCAAGCTCACATCCATCTCACTCTCACTTTGCTTATTAGCATCAAATTCCGTGGAAGTTGGTTTCATTGTTACACAAGAAGAGTAGGATGACGGTATCCAAGCATTGGTTTGATAATCAAGAATGTACTCCTCATCATCATCACTCTCATCATCTAGCACTCCATCTTCCCAAGGAGGGGCAAATTTGTGAACATAGTGGGTTGGCTCAAGGTTATAGGAAGGTGTCTCATTCTCACAAATCTCATTTTTATAATAGCTTTCCTCAATGAATTTTTGAAATGTTGTTTTTATCGCTTTCATACCTTCCTTGGCACTCTCAAATATGTTATGTATAGTTTGTTTAAGACATTCGGTGGCCATGAACTCAACAAATTCCCAAAAATCCTCACAACTTATCTCACATATCCTACCACCACTCAAGTGAAATGCTAAGTTACGGGTTTCAAGGTTCATGCCATTATAAACAACACAACATGCTTCATAATTTGAAAGAGTAAAACCATGATACCAAGCATGAGTCATATAACCTTCAAATCTTGCAATATATTTATCAAGTGACTCATTTTCGAATTGCCAAAAGGTTAAAGTAGACATGTTGAACAAATAAAACAAGCAAGTAAAAGAAATAAAATTCTCAAGGAACCAAGATCCCTCAAGAAGAAGCACAACTAAAACAAGACAAAAGAACAATTCAAATACACAACACCGTCTCCGGTAACGGCGCCATTTTGATGAGCGTGTCATTGTACGCTCTCAAACACATTTATACCCAACTACTAGCATAGCAAGCAAGTCGGGGTCGAACCCAAACGACAGGGGTACTCAAATTGTTTAATCTAATTATAGTTGCACTAGGGTGTCACGATTGGTTTGAGTTGAAGATTCTAAACTAATGAAAGCAATAAGGTAAAATAAGCAACAAATAAAAGGATGTAAATAAATGATAAAGGCACTAGGATGTCATGGGATCATGGGGAAATCATGGTGAGATAGCATAAATGAATCATATAGATGCAAGCAATTATTATTGTTGGAATCAATTTATTGTACCTCTTAAAATTCTTAGGGGAAACTTAGGTCCTGGAGCCGAGTCGGTCAAGACTGTACAATACCTACAAGTCGGCTTGGTTTTCCTTATTCATGGTGAGATAACATAAATGAGTCCTAGGAAGGTTTGGGTCCCGTAGCCGAGTCGGTCAAGACTGTACAACACCTACAAGTCGACTTAATCCTTCCTAATCAACTATATGCATGGTCTAACAAGCCTTGAGTTAGTTTATATCTTACAAGTCTTGTTGAATGGATAAGAGAATCAAGCTATGTTGTCAATCAAGCAATTCATCAAACATGACATGTGCAATAGTTGAGAAAACAATAAGCAAGCATTCATATGAACTCATTAAGCATAATTCTACCCCATGATTAACTCCCCTAATCCCCCACTAATCCTAGTTAAGGAACTATTCATTCATTATCATGGAAGACATGTTACCAACGGTGTCAATCATCTTAACAAGCATAAACATGATGAAAGAGTGAAGAAATAAGCAATAAAGAGTAAAGAGTAAAGAGATTATATCAATATTAAGATGAACAAATGGAAAGCAAATAATAATAGAAGAGAACTTGATTGATTGATGAAGAGTTGTCAATTCTCTCATAATAACCCAATAAACTTCAATTACCCAATAATAAATCTTGAACAATAACTAAGGAAAGATTAATGTGTAATTTGTGGAAAGATTAAGTGTTAATCTATTCTAATCTACTCCTAATGAAAGCTTAATCTAAACTAAGGAAGCTTATTCTCTTGATTATTACAAATGGAGTATATATAGTGGTACATCATTAGGTTAAGCAAGGGTAGATTAGGAAATAATATGCTTAAGTGTCGAATAGAGCCTTGGAAGTCTTAAGAGGAGCTCCACGACTCCCCATTGCGAAGATAATCTCGCTGCATAACAATCCGCTTCACCCCCACATACCAAGGTGCCTTACCAAGACCGCCCTAGCATGAGAGACCGTCACCATCTCGGTTGCCCGAGGATATTATATCAAAGTTACCAATCCAAAACACAATTATTAAAGTATAACTGATTAATGTTTACATGTTCCAAAATCCAAAACCAAAATAAAGGTTACTAATGTTCAACAACTAAAACTGAATGATAAATCTCATGACAGCGGAAGCAAGACTCGAGTGATGACTCCCCATCTCGTCCCCATAGCTAGTAAACATCATCACCTGTCACAATCTGCTCACCATCCCCAAATGGATCACCACAGATTTTATAAAACAACAATGGGGTCAGTTACTGTATAATCAACATAAGACAAGTACAAAAAGATAAACAGCTGATCATCATCCACCTCCAACTCCCAATCACAACATTTAACTGACTACACACTAAAGTGTGTAGCTCTGCCAGTGGGGGGACCGCAGCCGTACCCACCTAAGCCCACGCTCATCAACGAGCGATAACCCTGTCCATTAATGTGCATATCCCCTCCTGTGGCGGGTTCCACAGAGGGCGAAACTAGGGCGTGAAGCCACTCCCGCAAGTGACTCCACTCAGCCGAGGACGCACCTTGCGAACATCACCATCAACCATCACAACTCCAACACCCAACTCCAATCTAATAACAGCAGATAATCACAATATCAATCGTACAACAATCACAATACAATCTTAAATCAATTAACAGTAAACCGAGTAGGGAAACCCTACCTTAGCACAACTGAAATGAGACATACACGCAAGCTAGAAAGGCTCCTCTACGAATTATCCACCTAACAACAATCACATAATTCCAATTACGATATGCAAAAACCCCTTTCCCCCAAATCACAAATTAGGGCAAAACCCTAAAAGATAAATCAATAGAACTTATGAAATCAAAAGCTTACCGAAACAATCGACGCAACAAAAGATGAACTAGACTCACCAACGATCCGCGCACTTAAAAGAGAGAGATTTGGAGAGGATTAGAGTTACGTCGTATTGCTTAGGTTTTGTAAAAATGATTAGAAGCTGTAAATCGCGTCTTAAATAACTCTAATCCTTTCTAAATCAAACCGCGGAATTATTACCCGTCAGACCGGATACTCGGTCGAGTATAGAGTATACTCGGCCGAGTATCCTCTACTCGGTCGAGTATTCCCGTACTCGGCCGAGTATTCCTTGGCAGTAAATTGTCCAGAAACACACGACACACTTACTCGGCCGAGTGAGCCATATTCGGCCGAGTAACAGACTTAGAAAACCGTGGTATTACAGTCTTCCCTCCTTAAAAAGAACTCCGTCCCCGAAGTTCACACTATACACACAAAACAAGACCAACAAGAGCCAAACAACTCCCACTACATAAAACAAAACACCCTACACAACTGACCAGATGACACAAACATAGCGAAACCAACTCAAAACATAACTAAACCAACTTAAACTAACTCAAAAACAAGCATGCGACCATCTCCTACCTCCCTAAAAAGACAACGGTTACGTCCCCGTAACCAAACATACATGATCAAAAAAGTGGGGAAAGCGTTCTCTCATAGCCTCCTCGGGTTCCCATGTGGCCTCTTCCACATTATGATTAGACCAAAGCACCTTAAGTAAGACGGTCTCACCATTCCTTGTCTTGCGTGCTTTGCGGTCTAAGATCTCTTTAGGAACCTCTGCATAAGATAAAGACTCATCAAGCTCTATGTTCTCAACCTCAAGCACATATGATGGATCACTCACATACTTCCGGAGCAGTGAAACATAAAACACGTTGTGGACTCGATCCAAAGCTGGTGGTAAAGCTAACCTGTAGGCCACCTCACCTACACGATCCAAGATCTCATACGGACCGATAAACTTCTGGCTTAACTTACCTTTCTTTCCAAAACTCATCACCCCTCGCATCGGTGACACTTTCAGAAGGACTTTGTCACCCACTGTGAACTCGATTTCCCTGCGGTGCAAATCTGCATAACTCTTTTGGCGATCCTGAGCTGCTTTCATCTTTTGACGAATCAGTCGAACTTACTCAATCATATCCTACACCATCTGTGGTCCTAAAACCACTGCATGTGCACTGTCATCCCAACAAACTGGACTTCGGCACTTCCTGCCATATAAATCCTCGAACGGTGCCATTCTTATACTGGTGTGATAGCTGTTGTTGTAAGAAAACTCAATCAAATCCAGCCTATCTTCCCAACTTCCACCAAACTCCATGGCAGAAGCCCTCAACATGTCCTCCAAAGTCTTGATAGTCCTCTCAGTCTAACCATCTGTGGCAGGATGAAAAGCTGTACTCATCTTTAAGGTCGTACCCATCAGCTCCTGCAACTCCTGCCAAAACCGTGATATAAACCTCGCATCTCGATCCAACACTATATCCTTAGGCACACCATATAACCGAACCACATGCTTTCTGTAACTCAAAGCTAGCTATATCTTAGTCCAAGTATCCTTCATCAGAATGAAGTGAGCTGACTTTCTTAACCGATCGACGATCACCCAAATCATATTGTTACCTTGCTGTGTCCTTGGTAACCCCACGATAAAGTCCATAGAGATCGACTTCCACTTCCACTCAAGTACCTCAAGTGACTGAATCTTACCTTGTGGTCTTCGCTGCTCACCCTTTACCCTCTGGCATGTCAGACACTTAGCCACGAACTCGGCCACGTCCCTCTTCATGTTGGGCCACCAAAACGTTTTCTTGAGGTCCTTATAAAGCTTGTCACCTCCTGGGTAAACTGAATAAGGAGTGCAATGAGCCTCTGTCATGATTACTCTCCTTAAATCTACATCATCAAGAACACACTATCTCCCATCAAAGCGAACACTCTCATCTGTGTGGATAGAAAACCTGGAAACCGTGCCACTCTCCACTCTTGACTTCCATTCTTGGATCTTTGGATCAAGCTCTTGTTTTCTCTTGATATCCTCATACAAATCTGGCTCGAACGTCAAATCCCCGACGGTATCCCTTTTCCGAATCATATGGATCCCCATCTTGGACATCTCATCCCTCAGCTTCAGCAAAGACATGGTTGTACACAACGAATGAACACTCTTCCTACTCAAAGCATCTGCAACAACATTAACCTTACCCTCGTGATAGATGATCTCCATGTCGTAATCCCCAATCAGCTCCATCCATCGCCTCTGTCGCATGTTAAGCTTTTTCTGAGTATAGATATATTTCAGACTCTTATGATCTGAAAACACCTTAAAGGTTACCCCATAAAGATAGTGCCTCCAAATCTTAAGAGCAAAAACAACTGCACCCAGTTCCAAATCATGAGTAGGATAGTTCTCCTCATACGGCTTCAGCTGCCTCGACACATAAGTTATAACCTTCCCATTCTGCATCTAAACACATCCCAACCCATTCTTTGAAGCATCAGTGTATACTTCAAAGTTCTCACTTCCCTCAGGTAAAGCTAGGATAAGAGTTGTGGTCAAACGTTCCTTTAAGGTCTGGAATGCCGTCTTCCAACGCTCATCCCACCGAAATCTGGTCTATTTCCTCATCAAAGCTGTCATAGGCCTCGCGATCGTAGAAAAGTCTTTCACGAACCTCATGTAGTAACCAGCTAAACCCAAGAAACTCTGAATCTCAGCAACATTCTTCGGCGATTCCCACTTGGTCACTGCCTCAATCTTGCTAAGATCCACCAACACACCCTCTTTAGATATCACATGACCCAGAAAAGCCACTTCCTCTAGCCAAAACTTGCACTTGGATAGCTTGGCATATAACTGATTATCTCGCAAAGTCTACAAAACTAACCTCAGATGCTCTTCATCCTCCTTCTTAGTCTTAGAGTATACTAAGATGTCATCACTGAAGATGACCACAAACTTGTCCAAGAACGGACTAAAAACCCGGTTCATAAGATCCATGAAAGCTGCTGGTGCATTCGTCAAACCAAAAGGCATCACTACATACTCATAGTGACCATAACAAGACCGGAAGGCTGTCTTAGGAATATCCTCATCTGCTATCCTCAACTGGTGATAACCCGACCTCAAATCGATCTTAGAGAACATCCCTGCGCCACTCCGCTGGTCAAAAAGATCATCAATCCTTGGCAAAGGATACCTGTTCTTCACCGTGACATGATTCAGCTCTCTGTAGTTGATGCATAGCCTCATGCTTCCATCTTTCTTTTTCACAAACAACACTGGTGCTCCCCACGGTGACACACTAGGCCGAATATACCCCTTGTCTAACAGATCATGTAGCTGTTTCTTCAACTCTTCCAGTTCTTAGGTGCCATACGGTACGGTGCTTTAGATATAGGACTTGTCCCCAGTTTAAGCTCCACATTAAAGTCGATATCTTTCTTAGGTTGTAACCCCGGTATCTCATCTGGAAAGACATCACTAAAATCTCCAACCACATGTATATCAGATGCTGTCAGCTGCTCTGCGCGTCGATCTCTCACTTGGAAAAGAATCAAGGAGCACTTCTTCCTCAAACATGACTTTAAGGTCATTACAGCGATGAACTTACACTTTGGCCTCACAAAAAACCCCTTATAAGACACTCTGACACCCTTGGGACCCTTTAAAGACACTTTCTTTTGTCGGCAATCTATCTTAGCATCATACTTACCCAACCAATCCATCTCGACGATAACCTCAAACCCATCCATAGGAAACTCTAACAAGTTGACCGGTAAGTCTACCCCTCCTACCAACATGGACACATCTCTATACAACTTAACACAAGACACCGACTCTCCCGAAGGTATAAACACATCATCTTTTACAAGCTCATCCTCCCCCAAACCCATAAACAAGGCATGACCTCTAGACACAAAAGAGTGGGTTGCCCCCGAGTCAAACAAAACGAAATATGGTGTATTAGGAACAAGAAAGGTACCGGTAACTACATGAGCATCGTTCTCAGCTTCCTGTTTGCCCATCATAAAGAGCTTCCCACTGCTTTTATGGCCTCCACCTTGGACCGAGGTGTTTGAAGTAGTCGGCTTAGCTGCCGAGTTCTGAGTCACACTGTTGTTCGGCCGCTAATAGGATTGATGGGTGGTGTCGTTGGGTCACATCCAATCAAACACATTTATAATACTCAACATACAACTAGTTAGTGGTAAGTCGAGGTCGATCCATGGGACGGTGGTTACTCAAATTATTCAATCTAATTATGGTTGTGCTTGGGGTTGTCACAATTATAATGGGTTGATGATTCTAATCTAATAAATGCAATAAACAAGCAACAAAAGGAGAGATGTAAACAATTGATTAAAAATGCTAGGATATCATGGGTTCATAAGGGCTTCATGGGAGTTGATCATACAAACATGTTTCCTACTAGATGCAAGCAATTATTGTTGTGATGGATCGAGTTGGTTTATATCTTACAATCCTAGGAAGGTTTGGGTCCCGGAGCCGAATCGATTAGATTGTACAACACCTACAAGTCGACTTAATCCTCCCTATCCAACTATATGCATGGTCTAATGAGACTCGAGTTGGTTTATGTCTTACAAGTCTCATTGAAAAGATAAGTGATGGTTGTAAATGCAAGGATTCATAGGCTTAGCATTTCATCAAACATAACATGTGCATAAGTTGAAATCACAACAAGCAAGCAAATTAATTATGGAAGCATATTAGATTAAGCATGAATCATTCCCCATGTTTATTTCCCCTAATTACCCATTAATCCTAGCTAAGTAACTACTCACTCATGATCAAGTTTAACATGTTAATAAGGTTGTCAATCATACTAACAAAGCCAAACATGATGAACAAGTAAGAAAGATTAACAATAATTAAAACAAGGATTAAGAGAATTATACCTATGGAGATTCCAAAATAATAATGCAAAGAATAATAGAAGAACTTGATGATTGATAGAAGGTTGTCAATCTCCCAATAAACCCAATAATCTTCTAATTACCCAATACTAAACTTGAATTACTCAATAATAAACTTGAACAATAATTAAGGAAAGATTAATGTGTAATTTGTGGAAAGATTAAATGATAATCTATTCTAATCTACTCCTAATCTAATCTAAGGAAGGATTGATTTAACCTAATGAAAACTTGATGCTTTGATTATTACAAGTGGGGTATATATAGGAGAGCATCATTAGGTTAAGCAAGGGTAAAATAGTAATTTAACAATGCTAATTGTTGGTAGGGAATCGCCGGTCTCAAAAGAGAGACTCCGGTCTCTTTTTGCTAGTCTCTCAAGAAATACGCGCGGATTATGGTTCACGTAGCAAGGGAAGACTTTCTGTCCAGGAATACGCTCGTCCCGAGCTGAAAACGAGCGTCCAGAGCTTCAACCCGAGCGGGTTGAAATTGACCCGGGCGGGTTCATCAGTATCCTGCTCCAGATAGGCTTGACCCGCGCGGGTTGAGCTGCTATTCCCTTTCTTTTTGCTTTTAAGCCTAAGATGCCTCTATATACTCTTTATTTATTCTTCCTTGGTCATCATTCTTGCCTCCTCTTCATACTTAGTCCATCAAATATCGTCAACAAGCTTCCAAATATGCACGAAAGACGGGAATTTCCGCCTTATTACCTCCTTTCCTACAAAACATATAAAATGCACTAGGAAAGCAAATAGGAAGGATTTGACGGATAAAATGGTCATGAAATGTTATAAAAGTATGCAAAATAGGTTCAATTAGGGGACTAAATGTGCGCAAATAATGTTCACATCAAATATCCCCAAACCGAACCTTTACTCGTCCCGAGTAAAGAGGTGACAAAAACTAGACCTTTATTTAAACTATCCTAATAATATAGCCGATATGAGACAATTAGCAGGTCTCACTCCGCCCCT
The DNA here is from genome assembly GCF_048544455.1 of Silene latifolia. NCBI lineage: Eukaryota > Viridiplantae > Streptophyta > Magnoliopsida > Caryophyllales > Caryophyllaceae > Silene > Silene latifolia. The sequence continues at coordinate 106,205,185 of NC_133535.1, forward strand.
TCAACTCACAACAAGACAACCATGAGTTAGGATGCCTTCTTGCAAGGCAAGGTGGGTCTTGCCAAAATAGCGACACATCCAAACATTAAAGCACACAAAACAAGTAATGGATGCATCTACAAAAGAATAGCCACTTTCCTCATCTAAGTGGCGGCAATTATCTACAAGGGAAGCAATATAAGGGTACACACTCCTTCATAGATGCAATTTCTTCAAATTACTAAGCCTAGAAGGATACCAATAAATCACCTCCAAGTTGTGTCAAGCTAGGGTACCTTTGTCCTCAATCGTTAAATGCTTTTGTCAAGAGTAGACTCCCTATGGTGTTAGAAACACTGGAGGATCGCGGAATTCCCCCTCTTGCCTAGACAAGAAGAAGGGTCGTCCCCTCTCTACCATGCACAAAAATGGATACGATGGATAAAGGGATCGATAGATATTTGAGTTTCATTCGGGAGTTTGATTTGTTTTTGTTTTTCCCCCCAATTTCTTGTGGCATATAACATTTGAGAAGACTTTCTTTTGCCATTTCTTTTGTTTTTTGGCATTTCAACACTTGACAACTTTTTAACTTTTCTTTGCATTTCTTTTAAACATTTTCAAAGTCACCCCATATGTAGTGAGGGTGCCTTATATTTGAAGCTTTAGGAGTCTATTTTTTTGCTCCTCTTTTCATTTTGATGCATTTTGCAAACTTTCTTTCACTTTTCATTTCATTGAACTCAAATCAATTTCTTTTTGTGCCCATTCCCTTTGATGACAAAATGTATGGTAGAATATGGATGAATGATGGTTGCATGGTTTCAAGGGTCACCTTGGAATAAACGGTAGCCAAGGAGTTATCACACCACAAGGTACTTTTGACTAGGCCTTAATCCATGGGTCAAAGGATACTAGCATGACACATCCTAGGGTGTTTTACAAGTATTATAACAAGCAAAGTCTTAAGAAGAAAAAGCATCTACTACGGCCTATATACACTTGTCAAGCTTCCCAAGTAGACGGTTTCACAAAATTTTTCTAACATGCAAACTATATGCCATGATGCAACTAACATTTATACATCCTAATGCATATGCTTCTACCAACTAATATGTCATATAAACTAAATGCAACTCCTAACAACACATAGATACACAAACCGCAACAACAAAATACACCACATCCTCCTTGACATGTAAGCCCATCCTCCTCATATGAAAAAAAAAAATGGAAGGGAAATAGAGATTAGAACGATCATACCAAGCGTTCTTCATTTTCCCTTGCTAATGCCTCAAATGTAGTGTTGTATCTATATGAGAAGAGAACAAAAATACAAGTATATACAATTCTACACTACTAAACTAAAGAACATGTTTTTGGTTTTTTGAAATTTTCAAATTTTTATGGATTTTGTTTTCATGAAATTAAAAGACATATTTTTGTGATTTTTCGAAATTTTTCAATTTTTATGCATTTTGGAATATAAATTCCCATCCCCCACTTTATTTTGGACATTGTCCTCAATGTACATGTAGGAGTAGGAATGAAAAAGGAAAGACATGTTTTTGGATTTTTCGATTTTATGGAAATTGAAGTACAAATGCAATGATATGATATGAATGAATGCATGCTCTAACTAAATGCATTTCTATATGACATATATAACAAATGAATGCAATCTAAACTACACTAAATGATGCATGTTTTCTAGTAGACTATGGTCACCTATGATCAAACCTCCCCAAACCGATTTAAACACTATTTCTAGTGTAGAAATGAATAGGTTTGGCCATTAGTAACTATGCATGAATTCTAATCTATATGCAACTATCTACATGAATCATGTGGGATAAATACAATGCAAACTAATCTAATCATGTGAGGTATATTACAATGCAAACTATACATGAGAAATAGGGAAAGAAGGGTCTCACAATCACGATCTCAATCAAAGCCTCTATCATTAAGGCTATCATCATCTTCACTTTCTTCTTCTTCTTCCTCTCCTCCTCTTTGGTCATCTTCATTCAAGCCTTGGTTTGGGAACACAAGGTGCGGTTGCACCCAAGAAGGCCTAGGACCATTAGGATCAATAAACCCTTGTTGTGACATATGATAATATTGAGGATAAAGGGCCAAATAGTTGTCTTCTTGCCCTCGGTGCATCCTAACATCCATGTTGCTTATCATACCCATCAATATATCCATGGCCGATGGTGGGCTACTCGGGCGAGGGGGAGGAGGTGAAAAGGGTCGGTAGACATGGGGGTATGGAGGTATCTCCACATAAGAGGGCCGAACACCATGAAGGAATGGTGGAAATCCAAGGCTTGGACCTTAGGACGGTGGTGGTGCATGGGAAGGAGTAGAAGGTGCCTCCTTACGTCTCCTAGGTGGTGGAACCCTAATCCTCTCAATGGGGAGGAGGTAGCTCGGCATAGGTGCAAGGTAAATCGACCTAGGTGTGATAGGAGGAAGGTCCCAACAAGGAAGGGTGAATGTAGTGCTTCCCTTGGTGTACCAATCAATACCTCCCAAATCATTATATTTGCACCATTTTTGATGCCTAAAGATGACCCTCTCATTAAGTAAAGTATCTCCGGGTAGAGCCTCATACCTCCCATCATCATTAAACCCCGGACATAAAGCTGAAGGAAATGTAGATTCATATACATACTAACATACTCATATATGTCTAAATAATTTGTCATAAAATTAAAACGGATTTTATGCATGCAAACAAATAATATAATAGAAGAGAAATCATGTCCTTACATTGTAGATTTCGGATTTAAGGGCACAAAAGAGATCACCTTTCTCTTTTGATCTTGAGCTTTTCCTTATGGATGAATAAGATCTAAGTATAAGATCTCTCCCTAAGCTTTATACCCAAGGCTTAACACTTAATCTAATTAATATTATAAGTACTAGTATAATATTAATCTTAGTAGAAAATAGACCCAACAATATTATGAACTCTTAATATTTTCGGTTTTATGGGAGGAAGAAGAAGAGAGGATTTTGTCTCTCTAAAATTCTTATTTTGGATGATGGAATAATAGAATGATTCACTAACTATTTCAAAGTAGTGTATGTAGAAAAAATAAGACAAAACCCTTGCCTTGCTCTCTTGGAAAACCGGGTAGGAGGAGAAGAGGAGGGAAGAACACTCACCCAATGCATGCCCTTGTTTGTCTTAACAATGCACACTAGGGTTGCATGCCTACTCTTATTAGTAATCATTATGTTTACTAATTATAATATAAACACAATATGTAGCTAAAACTCCTCCAATTTTCGGCACTTTACATAATATGGATTCCATATTATTTTTGTCAATTGTCTATATGTTACATGTCACATGTCACATATATTTGTTATGTATTTTCAACATATTAAAAATCAACGTATTAATAAAAATACGTCACATACAAAAATCGACTTAGTAATATCATAATTACTTGTGCCAAAATATTTTACCAATTTATAAATCACAACAGATTGTATTTATAATAATTCATTCAATTCCGATTGTTTCTTTAAACAATAATTTCATCCGAGTAATGATACAATTCAATTACTCAGACCGTATCTCATTTAATCACATTTCAATTTGATACGTAAATTTTACTTCCAAAATCGTCCGTCAATTTTCAAGTAATTTAATTAACTCGTAACGTTATACGATTAATTAAATAATCAATTAAGAGTATTGCCCTTTAGGTATGACCTAGGGGGTCAACTGATCACCACCGTCACACGACAGTAATGTCAAACTCTAGTCAGCCAATCATTACCGATATATGTTGACCAGTTGACAGTAACAATATTACTTCCCAATTGTATTCATTTTAATGAGACTTAAACATGTGATCATCATGATCAATAGTCGTGATCGCATTATTGTCGGAGGACACATATTCCAACAATCTCCCACTTGTCCTCGACAAGTGTGCTCCACCAATTCTCTTGTCCTATTACTATCTCCCACTCAATGCAAGGTGTCTTTCGGTCGTACTTGCAAGTGATCATATCAAGAGTGGTTTCCTCGATCCGGAGAATAACGATTGACCGGATTTATCCACTCTGGATGCCATCCGAGCGTGGCCACGCATTTCCAGTTCATTACTCCTCGAGTGGCCCTGAGATATTGTTATAACCCTGACTAGGGGTGGACAATTCCTATCGCACTCATTCCCTTCGACTAGCCACAGCCATCATAACCCAAAATATGCCCATTTGACCCCATTTACGAAGGTCGTAGTAACACAAATCAAAGTTAATCTGAAACTGTGCCATCTTAGGAGAATAGTCTTTAGTCAAAAGAATCGACTCATTTGAATACTATAGTAGCTCTCGCCACGACCAGGCTATATAAATTTGCCAGAACTCTATAAGCGGTCATTAGGCCCGACAAAATGTTCCTAACAGTCTGCCTATGTGATCGACTAGTCATCACACATGACTCTATGGCACTTGAACTTGCCATCAATCGCCTCACACTCTAGTCACTTCGAGACGTCACCTCATACAAGTGACTATGGGCAAATACTATGTTAACCGCGTTCACTTTAACGGGGTTCAATTGTCTTCACAACCCGTTTGGATGTAACAAAGTATAAGGTGAGTTAATAATAACTCAAACGACAAATGTCGACATCACACTCGGGTAGTCAATATCAAATTACAACCTTGTGATGTATATCGTAAGTGTAACCACTTATTGATTGCAATAGAAGTTTAACATGCCATGTGTCCATGTGTTCTAACTTCTTACACTTGCAATCTCCTTCACATTCATGTTCTCTCTCATAGCATGAATCTTACCAAGTACACATCAAGGTTCCCGACCTTGGTTTCGGTTCTTTAACTTGAAAGAACTTTCTTATCGATTATCACATAACGAACGAATTTGTGATAAATGACATAACTTGTACTGATCAAGTATTTCATTCACACATAATGCACTAGGTATATGTTTTGTAGAATCTTGTAACAATTGACAAGATTATTAGCTTAGTACTTCTCACAAGTCCTAGCTTAACTAGGAAAGATTATCTTGAATAACCTCTTATTCAACCAAGCATCTTTCCAAAACTTCTCATTTCTCTTTTTAGGCTTGAAAGATTTGGGATTCTCTTAAATCCTTATATGTGCTCGGATTTTCTACAATATGTGCAACCTCTTAACACACAATGGAACATTCCGTCAAGCACCGAAATCGCTCATCGGATTCTTCTTGAGAATTCATGACGTTTCTATTATGGCTCACCAATCAATCATCATGCTCTTATGCATATGATTCATAATTGGACACGTACATGATTATTCTAATGGCGGAAACATTAGTTACAAATAATCATGAGATCAACCGTTCTTAGGTTCAATGAACTACCATGACTGCTAATGGTAATCCCATTTTCATTCATATGAATAACCTATGTGTATGTTGATACGATGTGTATCTCTTAATACTAATCCAACATCCCTCGATGTAGTTGGATTCATCATAGTCCATTTTCATCCAGAATTGAAAACTCACATCTTCCTTTATGAAGGAAGGTATTGGCTCGTCATTCTACAATGAGTGATGAGTTGTAAACATTCAAAAGATGATAGCTCCCACTAAATTCCATGTCATCACATGAGAATTTCCTAACTCCCACTCAATTCCACATGTTTCGAAGTTGACTTCTCAATCGGAACTTATAAAGAATTGCATTTGCCAAGTTACTTAGATAGAACCATATATGTTCTCATCATATCCCTTCAAAATACCTATTTTGAAGTGGTCTCATCTTAACCTTACGGAAAGATATTTTAAATCTCCAACACACTCATGTCATAATGATGTGTGGTAATGTCTTTATTCAAATATAAACAATATCTAGAATACGTCCTTCACAAAAACCCTTTTGGAAGGAGGTTTAACCATTTCATAGTGAGGTTAAGCAATGACATTTACGTGGTTAAAACTTTGGTCATTGAAGATATCGGTATATCAATCTTTGCAACTCAATCATAACTAGTATGTTACTATGATACATTTAGGCTCTTAAGTAAATCTCAAGGTTGAAACTATTGGTCAAATATTTCATAAAATAGTCTAAACTTTGTCAAAACTCTTATTAAGACTTAACATTAGTCATTTCTTCCAAAACTTACTTTTGGTGTCCTCACGTAGTAATCTCAAGAATATCTTCTTTCGATTCTTCACGTGGTCTCTTTAGTCATGTAGAACTTGCTAGAGACCATGGATCTCATCCCATTGGGTATAGTATATAAATAGACATACCTCTATTCAAATCATTCTTCTCTTGCGTAAATCTCATTTGCACAAGTACACAAGTTTAATCTTGCCTTGTGTGTTGTGTCCTCATTTTTCTCCCACTCTATCTTTAGAATAACTACACTAGAGATTCAAAGATAGTATATGAGACACAAATAATGATTATTGAAGTATAAGGAGAACTACCTCGTAGGTTGACTAATAGTTTTAGATATTGTAGGTTTACTTGGTGATTGACATTCCTTTAAGAGAGTTCATAGACTCAATTTACTTTATAAATGATCATACACAAGCCTTAAGCATGTGGACATATAATGAAACCCGTCATTATATTTGTCTATTAGATCACTTTAAGTGAATAATCTTATGTTTCAAGGTGCAAGCATTTTAAAGATGAATTTTAGAACATAAAAGGATAAATGATAAAACGGGTGACTTGGGTTGAAAACCAAGTCACTATCATCCAAAATACAAATCATTATCCAAAATACCTTTCCATGTCGAACACGGAAACTTAAAGTTCTAGAATTCAAAACATAACTTAAAATAAGACAATGAAAAACAAAGCTCCATAAAAGCTATCCTTAGCTTCTCCATGGTTTCTTATGCTTGCTTTTCCTTTCCTTTGTCTTTGCTTGGTGGAGGCCCTATTTACAATAAAAAGGGAGATACATTATCACAACTTTGCATCATAATACAATAGTTGAATTAGAAACATAAAAGAAGGTTAGTGATTTACCTACTGGAGTAATTCTTCCAGCTTTGATATCACCAAGGTATTTGGAACAATTTCTTTTCCAATGTCCCATGCCATTACAATAATGGCACTTATCAAGAGGACCCTTCTTGACTTTGGAGGTGCTAGCTTCACAAGACTTAGCTTTGGTGAATGTGGGAGCTTGCTTTTTACCCTTTCTTCCACTCTTCTTGAATTTCCCCTTACTCTTAGTGCTTATGTTAAGCACATCTTTGGGAGGGTTCACATTTAACCCCATGTCCCTCTCGGCTTGCACAAGTAACTTGTGCAACTCCTCAAGAGACACATCCTTGTCTTGCATGTTGAAATTCACCCGGAATTGCACATATGCCTTGACTTTGGACAAGGAGTGTAGAATCCTATCTACGATGAGTTCTTTGGGGATTTCAACCTTTTGAATTTTCAAGGTCTCGACAAGCTCCATGAGTTTGAGCACATGAGGGCTAACCTTTTGGCCCTCTTTGAAGTCGAGATCAAAGAATGCCGCGGCCGCCTCATATTGGACGATCTGCGGAGTTTGTGAAAACATGGTCACAAGTTTGGAGTAAATCTCATTAGCATTGCCCATCTTAAAGGCTCTCCTTTGGAGGTCCGCCTCCATCGCAAATATCAAGACATTTTTCATTGCGGCGGACTCCTTTTGGTAAGCCTCATATGCTTCCCTAGTGGCCGCGGTGGACCTAGTGGTGGGTTCGGGTGGAGAGGCCTCGGTAAGGTAACGAAGCTTGTCGTCACCTTCGGCGGCTAATTTGAGTTGGGCATCCCAATCGGAGAAATTTGACCCATTCTTTTCAAGTTTACATCGATCCATGAAGGATCGGAGCCAAGACGAACTAGCGAGAGGTGTAGCATTAGGAGTTGGTGTTGCCATTTGTTATGAAAAAGAAGTGGTCTACAAAACAAAATATAAGGAGTAAAACAATTGTCGTTTTTAATAATACTCGTAAAAATGTATGATTTAAACAAGTTATTTGCATTTTTCTAGTGACCTCTACCCAACTAGATAAATGATTCAAAGACCCAAATTCATATCGATTTAGGCACGGTGGGGCCGATACATCCTTTATCAATATAACTCGGTGGATTAACGTTTAATCGATTCTACTTTTAGAACTCTTGGTCGATAATATTACATTAACAATTATCTATAGCCCAAAACACATCGACAAGGGCACGGTGGGGCCGATACATCCCTTATCAAATACTTTTGTTGAGATCAATCCAAATTTCGAATAAATGTGTCCATGATCCAAACCCACATTAACTTGGGCACGGTGGGGCCGATACATCCCTTATCAACATGAATTCGGTGGATTAACATTCATCACCCACTTCCCCTACGTAACAAGGTTTGTACCCCGGTGTGGCCGAGTGCACTCCCTCACGAAATAGGTTTTCATGGTTTCTACTATTTGGTAAGGCTATGTCTCAATTGATAGTTTTAGCGAGAGGTCATGCCAATTTATTATCTATCACGTTTTAAGTGAACTAAAGCGGTGAACTATGATAAGTCTAATTGACACGGTCGATAAACTCGATAAGACAATGCATGTTTAGTTATGGCGATTTAGCAATGCATGTGACATAAAAAAAATGCAAGCATAAAAATAAATAAATAAATCCTAGTATGGCCTTCCTAAAATAGAAAAACTATTTAACTATTACATTTTGGAAACCAACTCCATTGGTCCCTTGAACTTCGGTTGTGACACGCATCTCGAGGTAACACCGTCTTTATGTATCACCATTCTTGAAGAAATCCGTCTTTAGGAACTCCGAGATAATTAAAATTACATAATAAATTACATAATTTCCTATTATACATTTGTAACTAAAATAAAATAAATCTATTAAATTACAAAACGGTGATACGAGATCACAATAAAAATTACAACCGAATCGATATTCCCATACATTTCGGGAAATACCAATTAAAATCTAAGGCCATACTAAGTAAAAATACATAATTCAAAATTACATAAATTAAAATTATGACAATCATAAATAAAATGCAGCATTATAATATGTATGAACATGCTCAATTTTATGCTAAATCGCCTTTAAATTGCCAATATCGTATATTACTCGGTTTTTACGGATTTGCGTGATTTCAACATTTTACAATCACAAGAATACATAAACTCATATTTATGCACAAGTTAATTACCCTAACCTCTTAGGACTCAAAATATAGTCTTCACTAATAATTTGACCATAATTAACCCATATTTTATAAAATTGTTCATAAATGGACCAAAAATTACAAAAATAAGCTATTAAACTTCAAATAAATCACAAAACTTCAAATAAATTCAAAATTTGAAATTTAAATTCATGAACATTCTGGAAAAATACCATGACACTCATAATGTTCAAAATCTTAGGTTAAAAAATTTCGAAATTTTCCCGGAAAAACAATGTTGCGGTTTATCGATTTTTAATAAAATAATCATAAAAACACGGAAAAATTATTTTTATTAACTTTTCAATTTTAGATCTGAAAAATATAATAAAATGCAACATTAGACGTTTTTCCTAAGTCATAGATTATGTTTTATTAATTTTTCACTAATAATGTCACTATTTATGCAATTTTTCTTCAAAAATCATAAATCATGCAAAAAGACTTCTTTATAGCCAATTATTTTACACACATCTTGTAAAATTGCATGTGACAACATATTAAAAAACTATGACCAGATTCGAAATTTAACTCATATTAACCTATTTTTCACCTAAATCCGAATTTAATAATGAAAAATCCATTTTTCGAGCATAATAAGTCCAAAAATTATGAAAATTTACAGGTTATCTCAAAATAATATATGTGAAAACATATCCAAAAACCAATGGAAAATTCGAAGTATAGCTATTTTTAGACCAAAAATGACATTTTTACTCATAAAATCACATTTAAATGTCATTATTGTAAATTATGAACAATAAAAATCCGAAAAATAACCAAAATATCCTAAAACACTTTAGGACCGGAAATATTAACATGCATGTAATGATTTCGTGATATATCATAATAACACAAATTTTACAAGTTTTATTTGTTATTCTTATAACTCGGAAAAACTTTTAACCAATTTGCATGCAAACAACCGTGGCTCTTGATACCGATTGAAGGAAATGTAGATTCATATACATACTAACATACTCATATATGTCTAAATAATTTGTCATAAAATTAAAACGGATTTTATGCATGCAAACAAATAATATAATAGAAGAGAAATCATGTCCTTACATTGTAGATTTCGGATTTAAGGGCACAAAAGAGATCACCTTTCTCTTTTGATCTTGAGCTTTTCCTTATGGATGAATAAGATCTAAGTATAAGATCTCTCCCTAAGCTTTATACCCAAGGCTTAACACTTAATCTAATTAATATTATAAGTACTAGTATAATATTAATCTTAGTAGAAAATAGACCCAACAATATTATGAACTCTTAATATTTTCGGTTTTATGGGAGGAAGAAGAAGAGAGGATTTTGTCTCTCTAAAATTCTTATTTTGGATGATGGAATAATAGAATGATTCACTAAATATTTCAAAGTAGTGTATGTAGAAAAAATAAGACAAAACCCTTGCCTTGCTCTCTTGGAAAACCGGGTAGGAGGAGAAGAGGAAATTTGCATGCAAAAGCATCGGCCATCCTAGTCACAAGACCACCCATCACAATTCCCTTTGATTTTGTCGCACCCCTTGATAGATTTCGAAATCAGACAAGTAATTCAAGAGCGGGATTAAAGTTGTACTTTGGCAAACCTTGGACATTCAAATATGACTCAAGAAAAGTCATGTCAAGTTGACTCACACATCCCGTGTCACTTCTACCATGAATAGTCCCCGCTATAAATTGATGCCACATCCTAATAATCGGGTGATGAATGCAAAAGGCATGACACCTCTTAAAACCCTCTAATTCCAACCCGGTGATTGCTCTCCACAAATGTGACTCCGTAAACCCCACGGGCTTTTCAAGGTCCGTCTCGGGTATCGCAAGCCCAAAGATTTCACCAAAGGTACCCAAATGCATTTGATGGGTCTCATTACACAACCTAAATTCCAAAGACACCCCATATGTCTCTCCTTCAAATACTTTGAGATTAGACAAGAATTCCAAGGTGAGGCTAAGATATGTTTCCTCATGCATATTAAATAAAGTCTCAAGACCCATTTCTCTAAATAAGGACTCGGTTCGTCCTTCAATACCAAGTTTATCCAAAGTTTGACGACAAATGAAACGAGTGGGTTCGAACTCCTTACCAAGTAGTTTCAAGAATCGCCTCCTATGCTCATTTTTGATGAACACTACCTCCGGGAAATCATCAAGTTGCTCAATCTCCGATACTAGCTCCTCTTCTTGCATTTGGAACTCCGGTGGAACATTAGAATTGCTTCCTTTCCTTCTTTTTGATCCCTTAGAAGTAGTAGCCTTACTCTTGCCCTAAAAATTCATTGTTGTAGTCTTGAAATCCACCAAGTATCACTACTCAAGAATGCCACAAATCTTCACAAATAAGAGCCAAACAACCTTGAAAATGCCTTACTAGAACACTAAAAGCAATGTAGTGAAGCTAGAAGGCAAAAATCAAACCCGAAAATCAATTGTTGCTCACGGATTTTTGGAGCTCCAATTTTTGAAATGATGAAAATGGGTGATTTTGAGCAAATAGAAGGTTGGAAAGTTGGTTTTTATTGTGTAGAAATGGATTAGAATGATTTTTAGAGTAATTAGATGGTGATTTGGTTGGATTTTATGGTTATTTGGGTGAGTTTTGTGAGTTGAGGTTGAGTTTGAAGGTAGAAGATGAAGATGGTAGGTGAGCTTTGAGTGTAGAGTGAATTTTATAGCTGAAAAACAAGGCATTCACGGGTTAAAGGTTGAACACGGGTGGGGTAGTATTATTCTGCCCGTGATTCTGGGAAAATTCAGCATTCAGAGGGTGGACCCGCTCGGGACAGATCTGACCCGCTCGGGTTGGCTGAGAACCCGCTCCAGACAAATGCAACCCGCTCAGGTTGGCAGCAAAGACGAGCGTCTTTCTTAAAATCCGCTCGGATTTCTTGTCAGAAACTTTTCTTTCTTTTCTTGTCCTTCAACCCGCTCGGATTTGTCTCGGGATGCGCATCTTTTTTGAAATTTTGACCCAACACCTTTCCCTTGATAACACACTTACTCAAAAGCCCAAATTTTCCATTTTCTTCATTTCTTTACATTTTTCATCTTCTCATTTTTATGAATTTCCTTCAAAAACTCAATTAAAAATATGAGATCCCTCCCTTTCATCTCTCATGCAATTAAATGAATGCAAAACTATACTAAATGCATATATACAAATTAATGGTTTTTAAGGGACTCCATCAAACCAAAGATTATCAATTAATAATTTCATGGAAAATCATCACTAGCACTCAAAGCACGTAGAAGTCGGTCAAATTCTTGGAGTGGGACATTAATAGGCATGCATAGCAACACAAGATTATGCAATTGAAAAATGTCCAAGTAAAAGACCGAACAAGCATATCAAGAGCATCATGACAAAAATCATAAGAGAAATAATGGATGGAAAGAACATGAAATGGGTAGTTGGTTGGCAATTCACTCAACTCATCCTCCAAATAGTCAAAATCACCACATTCAATGCAAGTACTCTCATTATCATCCAAGGTGATTTTAAGGGTGTCTATTTGGGGTTCCCAAATGTCCTCATCATATTCCTCATCCCAACAAGGTCCATTATCAAATGGGTTGTCATAGCAAGGCTCACCAAGCTCAACACAATTGTCTCCCTCAAATATGTCATCCTCAAAGGGTGAGTTTTCTCTCAAGCTCACATCCATATCATTCTCACTTTGCCCATTAACATCAAATTCCATGGAGTTTGATTTCATTGAAACACAAGAAGAGTAGGATGACGGCATCCAAGCATTAGTTTCACAATCAAGAATGTACTCCTCCTCATCATCACTCTCCTCATCTAGCACTCCATCTTCCCAAGGTGGGGTAATTTTGTGGACAAAGTGGGTTGGCTCAAGGTTATAAGAAGGTTTCTCATCCTCACAAATCTCATTTTCATCATAGTTTTCCTCAATGAATTTTTGAAATGTGGTTTTTATTGCTTCTATACCTTCCTTGGCACTTTCAAATATGTCATGTATAGTTTGCTTAACACAATGAATGGTCATGAACTCAACAAATTCCCAAAATTCCTCATAACTCATCTCACATATCCTACCACCACTCAAGTGAAATGCCAAGTTGCGGGTTTCAAGGTTCATGCCATTATAAATAACACAACATGCTTCATAATTTGAAAGAGTAAAACCATGATGCCAAGCATGAGTCATATAATCTTCAAATCTTGCAACATATTTATCAAATGATTCATTTTCATATTGCCAAAAAGTGAATGTAGACATGATAAACATATGAAATAGTACAATAAAACTCAAGAAAAAAAAAGAAGCACAACTAAAACTAGACAAGCGAACAATTCAAATAAACAACACCGTCCCCGGCAACGGCGCCATTTTTGATGGGTGGTGTCGTTGGGTCACATCCAATCAAACACATTTATAATACTCAACATACAACTAGTTAGTGGTAAGTCGAGGTCGATCCATGGAACGGTGGTTACTCAAATTATTCAATCTAATTATGGTTGTGCTTGGGGTTGTCACAATTATAATGGGTTGATGATTCTAATCTAATAAATGCAATAAACAAACAATAAAAGGAGAGATGTAAACAATTGATTAAAAATGCTAGGATATCATGGGTTCATAAGGGCTTCATGGGAGTTGATCATACAAACATGTTTCCTACTAGATGCAACCAATTATTGTTGTGATGGATCGAGTTGGTTTATATCTTACAATCCTAGGAAGGTTTGGGTCCCGGAGCCGAATCGATTAGATTGTACAACACCTACAAGTCGACTTAATCCTCCCTATCCAACTATATGCATGGTCTAATGAGACTTGAGTTGGTTTATGTCTTACAAGTCTCATTGAAAAGATAAGTGATGGTTGTAAATGCAAGGATTCATAGGCTTAGCATTTCATCAAACATAACATGTGCATAAGTTGAAATCTCAACAAGCAAGCAAATTAATTATGGAAGCATATTAGATTAAGCATGAATCATTCCCCATGTTTATTTCCCCTAATTACCCATTAATCCTAGCTAAGTAACTACTCACTCATGATCAAGTTTAACATGTTAATAAGGTTGTCAATCATACTAACAAAGCCAAACATGATGAACAAGTAAGAAAGATTAACAATAATTAAAACAAGGATTAAGAGAATTATACCTCAAGTAACATCAATGAAACAAAAATATGAGAGAGAATCAGGAGAGAGAAAGCTCTGAAAACTAGGGTATCATCATTGAATTTTGAGCGCAGCCATGGCAGTAATTCATCAATCTGCTTCGAAAAACTCACAAAAATCTAAAAATACTCACGTTGGCTCATCTTCAACATCAAAACACAATAATAAGAAAATTCCTTCTTCTGCTGAGGCTACGAAAGAAAGGAATGTTAATGACATTACTGGTATTGCTCCTTATGACCTGGAAACGCTGGAAATTGATGACAATGCTGAAGGATGGCGTGTTCAAGGGAAAAAGAAAGCAACTTTGGAACCAATTGAGGAAGAACCAGGGGATTTGATGCAGATTTTGCCAGAGGATGTTCAGGAGGAACTAGCTTACTGGAAATCCTCTGTCTATTGTTTCATTCTTGGGGCTAACCCTCCTTGGGATGTTGTGGAAGGATTCATTAGACGCATCTGGGCTAATTATCCTATCGATAAGGTATCCTTCTTACCTGATGGGATTTTTCTTGTGCGCTTTAAGAACGCTGCTGATAAAGAGATTATCCTTAAGCAAGGACATTTTTTGTTTGACAACAAGCCATTAATTGTGCGAAGTTGGCATGAAAATGTTGTTCTTAATAAGGAGAATGTGATGAATGTTCCAGTATGGGTTAAATTGTTGGATTTACCCTTGAAATTCTGGGGTAAAAGTTTGCCAAAAATTGCTGGATTGTTGGGAAAGTTCCTTCGTTGTGACACGGCTACTGAGGATAAGACCAGATTAGGGTTTGCTAGGGTCTTGCTTGAAGTTCCCTTTGGTAAACCTTTGCCTGGGTTTGTTAAATTCCTTGATGAAGATGGTCATATAGTGAAGGTAGTTATTGAATGTGAATGGAAACCCGTAGCTTGCTCTGTTTGTGGGGGCACTGGGCATGAAAGTGCTCAGTGCAGGAAGCCTGGACCAAAGCACACCAAGCCTCCACCACCTATGAAACAATGGGTTGCCAAGAAACCTGCTGTCCTTATACCTGTTGCTCCTAACACTCCTCCAGTGGTGGTGGTGCCTCCCCCTGTTAAGCCTGTGACTCCAGTGACTACTCCTGCCTCTGCTGCAACTAACAAAACTCCAGAGGAAGTGCAACATCGTCTTCAAGTCACTTGGAATAACAATGGCTCGTACAGACAGGTGAATACCCCTGCTAGACCTGGTGTTACCTTGAGTAGGCAAGAAATTATAAGAGCAGGCAAGAGTGCTGCCAATTTCAGTCAGTATACTTTCGTGGATGCATTGAATAATGCTACACCTAAGGTTGGAATTGGTACAAAAGGTAGTGTGTTACTCCCACCTGGGAGTAATGCATAGTTTTGGTTTCTGGAATGTTAGGGGGCTTAACAGTTTGACCAAACAAAAGAAATGGTTTTTGCACCATAATCAGGTTGGACTGTTTGGCCTCCTTGAGACAAAGGTAAAACCTTTGTCTCTAAATGCTGTTAGATCAAATATGTGTGATGGTTGGTCAATTTCTACTAATACTTCTTGTCACCCTGGAGGAAGAGTCTGGGTATTGTGGAATCCTCTTATTTTTCATGTCACTTTTCTTCATTACTCAGCACAACTGGTTCATCTGCAAGTTACTGAAATCAGTTCTCAATTTATTTTCCATTGTTCAATGATTTATGCTTTTAATGATACTGTGGACAGAAAAGCTCTCTGGTCTACTTTGTGTAATCTCTCTGATAATATCAATCTTCCCTGGGTTTTGTGTGGTGATTTTAATTGTGTCCTCAGCCCCACTGAAAGATTAGGGGGGATAACTACTCTGGAAGAAATGGATGATTTCCAGTCTTGTATTGATTATTGTCATCTAATGGATAGTCCTGCTACTGGCTCCTTTTACACATGGAACAACAAGCAAGACCTTGCCACTAGAGTTTATTCAAGACTGGATAGAGTACTGGTTAACCAGAAATGGCTGGTTGAGAGGGTGGATTCTTATGCTCATTTTCATAATGAAGGATACTTTGATCACTCACCCTGTATTATTCAAGATTCCCAACATGCTTTTGTGGGGAGGAAAAGTTTCAAATATTTCAGCATGTGGAGTCAAGTTGCTGATTTCATTCCTTGTGTACAACAACATTGGAATAATACTATACAAGGTACCAAAATGTATGTTCTGGTGAAGAAATTGAAGAGTCTTAAGCAGCCTCTAAAACAATTGAATAGTCAATTGTTTGCTGATATTGAGAATAGTACTGCTCATGCCTGGAAAATTATGGATAATATTCAGTCTGATTTAAAGCTTAACCCTCTGGATGCTACTCTTATTGAACAAGATAGAGCAGCCACTAAAACTTATAGAGACTTGCAAACTGCTTGTGATAGTTTCCTAATGCAGAAATCTAAGGTTACTTGGGTCAACAATGGAGATGACAATACTAAATACTTTCACAGTGTGATTAGGGGAAGGTGTTCTAAGAATAAAATTTTTAGAATTGCAGATGTGAATGGACTCATTCACACTGAGGGTGATCAAATTCAGAATGCCTTTCTCAGTTACTATACTCAACTTCTTGGGTCTTCCACTGTCACTACTTCTGTCTGCACTTCAGTGGTGCAGCAGGGTAAAATTTGTACCCAGGATCACTGGGACATCTTGTTGCAACCTGTCACTCCAAAAGAAATCAAGGATGCAATTTTTTCAATCCCTGGGCACAAAGCTCCAGGCCCTGATGGATTTTCCAGCTCCTTTTACAAAGATGCCTGGGTCATTGTGGGGAATGAAGTCTGCAATGCTGTTTTGGATTTCTTCCACACTGGGAAATTGTTACAACAGGTTAACCATACTTTTATTTCCTTGCTCCCCAAATGTGAACTACCTGTGAATGTGACACAGTTTAGGCCTATCTCATGCTGCAATGTGATTTATAAAGCCATTTCCAAGATCTTATGCACCAGGTTGGCTGCCATCTTACCTGATATTGTGAGTGTTAATCAAGGTGGTTTTATTCAAAAAAGAAATATCATTGAAAACATTCTCATCTGTCAAGACATTGTCAGATTATATAATAGGAAGACTGTGTCCCCTCGTTGTTTGATGAAGATTGATTTAAAAAAGGCCTATGATTCTGTGAATTGGGAGTTTATTGAACAAATGATGAATGCTTTGAATTTCCCTCCTAAGTTTACTCAGCTGGTTATGGTTTGTGTAAGAACTGCATCTTACTCTCTGGTCCTTAATGGTGTTAACTTTGGTTTCTTCAAAGGAGCTAAAGGGTTGAGACAAGGGGACCCCATTTCCCCCCTCCTCTTCACCATTACCATGGAGTATCTTACCAGGGTTCTTTCTCATGTAACCAACATTTTACCCTTTAGATTTCACCCTCTCTGTGGTCATCTCAAGCTATCTCATTTGATGTTTGCAGACGACCTTCTTATGTTTTCTAAAGGTGATACTAAGTCCATTATGATCTTGCTAAGGGCCTTTGCCACTTTCTCTGCAGCCACTGGATTGCAAATGAACTCAATGAAGTCCAATATCTATTTTAATGGGGTTCATCATTCAGTTAGAGCTGATGTTTTGCAGGTTTCTGGTTTCATGGAGGGTACTCTCCCTTTTAAATACTTGGGAGTCCCCATTACCTCTGGCAGGCTCTCAGTCAAACATTGCTCAGTGCTCATTGATACTGTCACTGCTAGGATTAGGGGGTTTGGTGCCAAGAAGTTATCATATTCTGGCAGACTAACCCTTGTCAATTCTGTGCTGTCCTCTCTTTATGGCTACTGGGCTACTATTTTCGTGCTACCCAAAGGAGTTCTGAGGAGAATTGATGCTTTATGTAGGAACTACCTTTGGGATGGAACTACTGAGTATATAAGATCTCCTATGGTCAGTTGGGAGAAAATTTGCACCCCTAGAGCTGAGGGTGGATTAGGGATCAGAGATAGTTTCACTTGGAACTATGCTGCTATAGGCAAACTGGTTTGGTGGTTGTATACTAAGCCAGATAGCCTTTGGGTCAAGTGGGTACACCATCTTTATATGAAAGGTACCAGTTGGCAGTCCTATTCTCCTAAACCTGATGTCTCTTGGAGTTGGAAAACTATTTGGAAAGTGAAAGGAATACTGGCCTCTGGTTATCTGTCTGGTCAATGGTCTGCTTCTCCTGCAGGTTACTCCATATCTAGTGGTTACCACTGGCTGCGACAGAAACACTCTATTGTGAATTGGTACAAACCAGTATGGAACTCCTGGTGCATTCCAAAGCACAATTTCATTAACTGGTTGATAGCTAGGGAAGCATTACAGCTTAAGGATAAGCTGTACCATTTGGGTATTATTCAAGATGATTTATGCTTGTTATGTGGTGTTGCTGCAGAAACCCATGGTCACTTATTTCAGCACTGTCAGTATACTTGCCGTCTCTTGCAGCTGTTGAAGAAAAAACTTAACTTAATCCTGCCTAATGCCAACCTGCTGGTTTGGATTTCCAGGAAGCCATGGTCAAGTGTCAAGAAGAAGGTAGCCATTGCTTGGGTGCAAGCTCTATACTATGAAATTTGGCTCCAAAGGAATAGAGTGCGAATTGAAGGAAGTCTGTTGCATCCTAAATCTGTCATGGATAAAATTAGTGCCTTGTTGAAATTTAGATCTTATTCTTGGCAAAAATGTAAACTTAGTTTGAATGAGGAGACTTGGCTTAATTTGATCAACAATGGTTGAATTTCCTTGTCTCCCAAAAATGAACCGTTGTGGTTGTTTGTAATTGTTTGTTTCATTCTTAATGAGAAGCTTACCTTTTACCAAAAAAAAAAAAAAAGAGAATTATACCTATGGAGATTCCAAAATAATAATGCAAAGAATAATAGAAGAACTTGATGATTGATGGAAGGTTGTCAATCTCCCAATAAACCCAATAATCTTCTAATTACCCAATAATAAACTTGAATTACTCAATAATAAACTTGAACAATAATTAAGGAAAGATTAATGTGTAATTTGTGGAAAGATTAAATGATAATCTATTCTAATCTACTCCTAATCTAATCTAAGGAAGGATTGATTTAACCTAATGAAAACTTGATGCTTTGATTATTACAAGTGGGGTATATATAGTAGAGCATCATTAGGTTAAGCAAGGGTAAAATAGTAATTTAACAATGCTAATTGTTGGTAGGGAATCGCCGGTCTCAAAAGAGAGACTCCGGTCTCTTTTTGCTAGTCTCTCAAGAAATACGCGCGGATTATGGTTCACGTAGCAAGGGAAGACTTTCTGTCCAGGAATACGCTCGTCCCGAGCTGAAAACGAGCGTCCAGAGCTTCAACCCGAGCGGGTTGAAATTGACCCGAGCGGGTTCATCAGTATCCTGCTCCAGATAGGCTTGACCCGCGCGGGTTGAGCTGCTATTCCCTTTCTTTTTGCTTTTAAGCCTAAGATGCCTCTATATACTCTTTATTTATTCTTCTTTGGTCATCATTCTTGCCTCCTCTTCATACTTAGTCCATCAAATATCGTCAACAAGCTTCCAAATATGCACGAAAGACGGGAATTTCCGCCTTATTATCTCCTTTCCTACAAAACATATAAAATGCACTAGGAAAGCAAATAGGAAGGATTTGACGGATAAAATGGTCATGAAATGTTATTGATAGGACAAGAGTTGGTCGTCACACATCCAATCAAACACAATTTATAGCTTCACAAACAACACTACAATTAGTAAAGAGGCAAGTAAAGGTCGGATCCCAAGGGACGGGAATTGAGATGAGATTTCTATTGAAACTAGTGGTGTCTTAGGGGTGTCACAATTTGGGTTGATGTAGAATGTCACTAAACTAAATAGCAATAAAAGTAAATAAGCAAGATGAATTAAAAGGGTTGTAAACAATTGATAAAAAGCACTAGGGTGTCATGGGGTCATAGGGGAATCATGGGAATTGATCATACAAACATGTTCTCAAATTATAAGCAAGCAATTATTGTTGTGATGGATTGAGTTGGGTTATATCTTACAATCCTAGGAAAGTTTGGGTCCCAGAGCCGAATCGATTAGATTGTACAACACCTACAAGTCGACTTAATCTTCCCTACTCAACAACATGCATGGTCTAATGAGACTCGAGTTGGTTTATGTCTTACAAGTCTCATTGAAAAGATAGGTGATGGGTAAAAAATACAAGGATTCATAGGCTCGCATTTCATCAAACATAACATGTGCATGAGTTGAGATCAAAACAAGCAAGCAAATAAACCATGAAAGCATATTAATTTAAGCATGAATCATTCCCCATGTTGGTTTCCCCTAATTACTCATTAACCCTAGCTAGGTGACTACTCACTCATTATCATGTTGATCATGCTAGCAAGGTTGTCAATCATACCAACAAAATGAAACATGATGAACAAATGAAAGTAATTAACAATAATTAAAAAGGGATTAAGAGGATTATACCTACTAATGATTCCAATAATAAAGCAAGAATAAAAGAAGTACTTGATGCTTGATTGAGAGGTTGTCAATCTCCCAATAATAACCCAAATAATCTTCAATTACCCAAAATAAAGGATGAACAAAAGAGAGATTAAGGAAATAAAACTTGTATTAAAACTTGATTAATTGTTGATTGCAAAACTAAAGAGAGATTTGATTGATATTAACTACTCTAAGAATTGATAATAAGAACATGCTCTTCTAATTAGACTAATGGGGTATTTATAGTGAAAATTAGGTGGATGCATTAGGGTTAACTAAGGGCTAAACTAGTAATTACACTTTTTAGATTTGAGCAGGGAGACGCCGGTATTTTTCGAAGGAAGGGCTTCTTTCACGGAGGCTTGAAGAAGACGAAATTGTGCTGGACTGGAATCCGTGCGTCTTAGGCTCGGGACGGGCGGATTCAGGGGCTGGTCAGGCACGGGCGTCTTTGGGAGAAGACGGCCGGATTCTGGTGGCTTCTGCCCGGGCGTCTTTGAAGGAAGACGCACGGATTGTGCTGTGGAGGACGGGCGGATTCAGGGCAATCCGCTCGGATTGTAGCTCAGCATTGTCTCTTCTTCTTTTCTTCCCTTTTCTTCATAAAATCCTTGGGGATTTCCTTGGGGATGCAAGGATCTTTCCTCAACATTGCCCAACTACTATAATATGTACAAAGGCCTTCTAATCTTGTCTCTCCTTGATACTTGGTCATTGAATTCAATCAATTTAGTCTCGTTTTGCCATGAAAATGCAAGATTCTTACTCCTTTCCTACCAAGGGATCAAAATCTCAAAGAATATGCAAAACAAAAAACTAAAGACAATAAATGACCCAAATATGCACTAAAAAGCATGGGAACAAGGCTAATTCGGGGGCTAAATATGCGCTAATTATGGTCACATCAAATATCCCCAAACCGGACCTTTGCTCGTCCCGAGTAAAGAGGTGACAAAGACTAGGACCATTATTTAAACTAACCTAATAACATAGCCGATATGAGACAATTAGCGGGTCTCACTCCACCCCTTCAACTCACAACAAGACAACCATGAGGTAGGATGCCTTCTTGCAAGGCAAGGTGGGTCTTGCCAAAATGGCGCACATCCAAACATTAAGCACACAAAATCAAATAATGGATGCATCTACAAAAGGAATAGCCACTTCCTCATCAAGTGGCGGAGGCACTAAAGAGGAACAAATTTAAGAGCATATAATCCTTCACAAATACTAGTTCAACAAATTACTAAGGCTAAGAGGATGGCACTAAATCACCTCCAAATGGTGTTAAACTAGACTACTTTCGTCCTCAATTTCCAAATGCTTTCATCAAGAGCGATCGGATGGTGGTGGAATGATGATCCCTATGATGCTAGTGGCATATGACATGACAAGTCTCGAATTCTCTACAAAAGTAAAGGTCATGGATCGTCCCAAGCTCGACAAAGTGGCTTAACAAAAAGGCTTTTTGGGAATGAAATGCTCAAATCGTTATAAACAAAGGGTGGATATGACTATTATTCAAAAATTGACCTCATTCAACTTTCACATTTCAAAAATTTAAGATGGGGTTTGTCCCTTCCAGGCTAGTGTCCTTTGCTTTCGCCAATCGCTTATTAGGCAACCGGTTAACCTCTAGACAATAGCTTTTCGGGGTGATAGTCACTCTGTCTCTGGGCGGTTGAATTCACAACCGTGTGGGGGGCCAATTCAATGGATCCCTCTCCAAAGCACATCGAAGTGGTACGCCTCCATCAAAACAACTAAATTTTCAACATTTCAACATTTCATAACATTTGAGGTTTCCTTAGCAATAAATTACTTCCACATAACAAAATTTTCGAAATGAGCACTTCAAACTTATTGATAGAAAGTATTTTTGGGTTGCCTTACCACAAGGTCAATCAAGGTCACCTAGACAAGTTAACCAAGTCCACATCGCATCACGGGGTTGGAATAGGTGACTCACATGCAAACCCTTGACTAGGCCTTGGGTCATGGGTCAAAAGACACTAGTATGACACAATCTAGGGTGTTTTACAACCATTCTAGTAGGCAAAGTCTTAAGTTGAAAAATTATTTGTAATGGCTTAGTTGCTCTTGTCAAAGTTCTCAATTAGGCATTTTTTCAAAACTTTTTATCTAAATGCAACTATATGCCATGATACAACTATTATATACATCCTAATGCAAGTGATTCTATTAACTAATATGACATATAAACTAAATGCAAGTCCTAAGTTCACATTGTTATACCGCATCAATCAAAATAAAGCCACATAGTCATTAACATAAAGAGGAAAAAAGAGATTGGAAAGATCATACCATGCGATCTTCAATATCCTCATGTCTCGGATGTGGCGTAGTCGATCAATGTGAACAAGGATAGAACAAACACAATATATACAACAATATATACATGACTACACTACAAAGGAAATGAACTTGTTTTTTTTTTTGGTTTTTCAATTTTCAAATTTTTATGATTTTTCAAAAAATTTCAATATTTTTGGATTTTTGAATAAAAGTTAAGTTAGAATTCCCCATCCCCACACTAATATGGGCATTGTCCTCAATGGCCAAAATGATGGGAAATTATGCAAACATGATGCATGATTTCTACACTAAATGCAAGCTACACTAATCTACACTACATGATGCATGGTTTTTGTTTATGACGGAGAGGATAATTTAGATTACCTCCCGTTGTGTATGCATTGACTTCCCCAAACCGAGTTAGACACTATTGCTAATGTCCTAAGGATGGGTGTAGTTCATGCACACACTATGCAATGCATGAAACTAATTTTTCATTTTGGATTTTGAAAGTGGGAACAATAAAATGAGAACACCTCAATAGGGCCGAGGTGTGAGTCCTCTATGGTGCTAGGACTACTCCAACAATGATCAAGAAAAATAATTAAAACAAAGAAAGAAGTAGAACAAACCTCGAGAGGGTAGGAGCCTCCAAAGCTTGCTAACCTTCCATCATATCATCACTATCATCACCTTCCTCACTAGAAGTGGTCTCATTGCCACTTTCCTCTTTGCTTTCTTCTTCACCTTGCTTATCATCCTCTTCTCCTTCTTCATTAGCTTCCTCATCAATGTTATCATCAACATCTTCATTACCGACAACCTCATTATCACCCGGAACAACCCTAGATGCACTCGGAAAGAAGACTTTCCTATCCGCCCAACTAGGCAAAGGACATGAAGGATCAAGTAGTCCTTGCCTAGCTAAGTGTAGGAGGGGTGGATATTGAGCTAAGTAAGCATTTTTCCGATCCTCGAAAGCTTGCTTGTGCATCTCTTGCATGAGAAGAGTCAAATAATCATTTCTTGCTTCAACGCCATCGGGCTTGAACTCTTGGTAATTGAAAGGATAGGGTGGTGTGACAATGGAAGAGGAGGGCATTTCAAGTTCACCCTTTTGTTGTCGGATAATATACTCGGCCTCTTTTGAAAGGGGAAGTAGATAGTTGGTCCGGTGGACACTTAAACGACAAATCTTCGAAGGCAAAGTAAACGATCTAGCCTCACTTGTGAGCCATCCATACTTGGTGTCAAGAGGGTTATGAGAGACCCACTTGTACTTGTTCATCATAGTATCAATATCAATGAGATGACCACCCTTCTTTTCTACATACTTGTTATCTTTGTTGAAGTTCGGATCAAAGTATTTAGCTAGAATAGTGACTAGACCGCCATTCACAATAACGGTAGTGCCTTGCTTCCCACAATCAATGTTTAGCCATCTATCCACCAAAAGCCTTAGAGAGTTGAAAGGCTTGGTGAATTCCCTTCCGATGTTCAAAGCCGACTCAAGAAGAACAAAATCGAGTTTGGTGAAATGGTTAGTGTCTTTTCTTACAATGATGGTGTTCCCTATGACCTTGTGCCACACTCTAATTCCCGGATGGTGGACTAATAGAGCACGACTAGCATGAAAGTCCTCAAATTTCCTTCCGGAAATCGCCTCCCAAAGAGGGTCGGGGTAATACTTGCCAACATTCTTAAAATAACTCGGTGAATCACTAAGACCCAAAGCTTTACCCATTTCCTCAAAGGAGATGCGCCTACTAACATTAGCTAGACGGAACTCGATGGTCTCCATAGTCTCAACCTTGTTGACTTTCAAAGAACTCAAAAATTCTAAGGTAAGGGAGGGGTATGTCAATTCTTTTGATTCAAACAATTTCTCCAACCCCATGGCTTTAAAGAAGGCTCTAGTTTGCTCAAGGACACCCAACTTATCTAAGGCATCTTCAAAAATAAACTTGGTGGATAGAAATGATTTTCTAGCAAACTTGGCAAAAGTGTCCCTATGGGATTTGGAAATGAAAATTACCTCCGGATAGTTCGAAAGTTGATCAATTTCCGGAGTAGAGGATGTTGTTGTTCCCATGGGAGGTTGTTGTTGTTGCACTTCCAAGTTTGGGCTAGCTACCACAATAGCCAATGCTTTCTTTGCTTGAAGACTCTTTTGTCTTGATGAAAGTGTCTTTGCCTTTGGTGCCTTTGCCTTTGTTGTTTTTGTTGCTCCCTTAGTCCTTGCCATTGATGAATAAACCAAGAAAAGAGTGAAAAATCTTCAATTTGTAGTGCACCCAAATCGATTTAAAGATGAAAGGCTTTGGCTTTTATGAATTCAAAAATCGACTCAAAGGTTGAAGATTTTGTGCTTGGGTTTGATTTTTATTGAAAAAGGAGTGATTGATTTGTTGTTAAAAGGATGTTTTGATTTGATTTTGGTGAATGTTGTTGAGGAATCTTGTTTTTGTGATGGAGAGGATGAGGGTTTTGGGGTTTATGAGTAGTGTTATGAATGAAGAAGTGAAGAAATGAATGTGGGAGGGGTTTATAAAGGACTCGAAAAATTCGAAATGCAGGGGGAAGACGGGCGGTTTTTGCTCGGGACGCCCGGATTTGGCCTGTTCTGGGTTGGGAAAAATTCGCCTAAAGACGGGCGTCTTTCAGTGAAGACGCTCGGATTTGCAAACACGGGACGGGCGTCTTTTACAGAAGACGGGCGGATTCCTTTACAGGGATTTTTCTTGTTTTCCTCAGCCAAAAAGACGGGCGTCTTTCTTTCAGGACGGGCGGATTTTTGAAGACGGGCGGATTTGAATGCAGGACGCTTGGATTTGCTGTCAGTCACAAAATTTCAAAAGTTCAGCTCAGAGGGCAGGCGTCTTCTACCCAATATGCCCGGATTTCCTGAAGACGGGCGGATTCTTCTGAATCTGCTCGGATTCGACCCCTTTTCACCCGGATTCAGTTCCATCCGTGTACATTGCATATCCCTTGTCATTCTTCCACTCTTCTTCATATCTCGTGTTCTTCATTGTGGGGGCACTACTAAGGCATGGATAGCCTAGGCAATTGTTATCCCCACACTAAGCTAAAGCACTACACATTAATTGAAATCATTAGTCCCTCCCTCACTTCTCTCAAATATGACAATTATCTTGATCAAGGTATAAAAATCCAAAAATAACAAAAATGCAATAGATGAATTGAAATGCGAGTTAGGGAGTTAGAAATATTTACAAATGGTGGTTTAGGGAGGACTCCACCAAACTCTCATTCTTGATGAGATGTCAAGGGGGAATGTCCAAGGTGTTGTTGATGTTGCTCAACACCTTGAAAAAGTAATCAAAAGCTTGTTCATTGTTATGATAAAGGTCTTCAATAGACCTTGGCCCTTGTTGTCGATCTTGATCGATGGCATTACCAATGTAGGGATTAAAAATCCCTTCAAATTCGTCGTCCCAAAGACCACAAACTTCATTAAGTTGATCATTAAAAATCTCTTGATTTGATGGAGACAACTCTCCCATTTTCTTTTCTTGGCCAATGAGGCCATCCTCTTCTTCTTTGCTTGACTTTGATGAGCTTTGCAAGCTCTCTTTGTTACAATTCACTTGCTCTTTGAATGGAGCATCTTCAATTTTCTTCTTCCATTGGAGTTCCGACTTCTTCTTATCATCCTTCCGGCTATAATGATCAATCATGAAACATGGTTCATGCAAACGTGGAGCTCTCATAGTCTTGTCAAGATTAAAGGTTATACTCTCATCTCCCACTTCTAGAGTGAGCTCTCCATGCTTCACATCAATCACCGCACCCGCGGTGTGTAAGAAAGGTCTTCCTAGGATGATTGGAATGTTGGAATCTTCTTCCATATCAACAATGACAAAGTCCACCGGGATGAAAAACTTCCCAATTAAATGCGGAACATCTTCCCATATCCCTAATGGTGTCTTCGTCGATCTATCGGCCATTTGGAGTGTGATATTGGTGCATTTAAGCTCTCCCATCCCCAACCTTTTACTCACCGAGTGCGGCATAACACTCACAGTAGCCCCTAGATCACATAAGGCTTTGTTGATCGTGGTGTCGCCAATGGTACACGGTATTGAGAAGCTTCCCGGATCCTTTAGTTTTGGAGGTGAACTCCCTTGAAGTATTGCACTACTCACCTTAGTGAAGGCGATAGTCTCAAGCTTCCGGATCGACTTCTTCTTTGTGAGGATGTCTTTCATGTATTTTGCATAGGCCGGCACGTGATTGATTAATTCCGTGAAAGGAATCGAGACTTCCAAATTCTTCACAATTTCCATAAACTTTCCAAGTTGGTCATCAAATTTGGGCTTGGCTTGACGACTTGGAAAAGGAAGTCTAATCACAATGGGCTCCTTCTCCTTGACCTTGTCTTCATTTTTCTTTGAAATTTCTTCTTTTGATGGTTCTCCATCCTTGGAGTTTTGCACAATTTCTTCCTTATCACTAGCTTCCACAACTTCATCCTCAACTTGCTTCTTCGGTGCTTCATACCTTGTACCACTTCTCAAGTGAATGGCACTAACCGTTTCATGTCTTGGGGGATTACTTTGAGGTGGTAATTGCCCCTTTTGTCTTTGTGAGCTTGAAGATGCTAGTTGAGTCAATTGGGTTTCCAACATCTTGGTGTGAGCTAGGATGTTGTTGATGGTGGTTTCCTTTGCTTGACTATCTTTTTGCATTTGAGTGAAAAACTCTTGTTGATTCTTTTGCATTTGGAGGACCGCTTTTTGAACATCAAAACCTTGGTCATTTTGGTGATTGTATGGATTTTGATTTTGGTAGCCTTGGTTTTGGTTGTAAAAGGGTCTTTGATTTTGGTTTCTCATGGGAGATGGGGTGTATGTTGTTTGAGGGTTTTGAACATTTTGGCTTTTGTATGAGAGATTTGGATTGAACTTGGTGTTTTCATTGTAATAGTTGGAATAAGGGGTACCACTCTTGTATGCTTGTAAAGCATTCACTTGTTCATTTGTTCCCCTACATTCACTTTGGTCATGTCCCAAAGTTCCACAATTCTCACATATCCCACTTGGGATTGATGAAGATGCTGTCATGGCATTAACATGATGCTTTGGTGATTTTGAGGCTTCTTCAAGTCTAGCCATAGCTTTTTCAAACTTCAAATTGATTGTGTCAATGTGAGCACTAAGTTGAGCACCCAATTGAGTAACGGAGTCCACTTCATGCTTTCCTCCTCTAGTAGCCTTGCGAGGTCTACTATATTGTGAGTTATGGACCGCCATTTCCTCAATTTTGTTCCATGTTTGATTGTCATCAACTTCGGTGAACATTCCATTTGATCCCATGTTGAGAATGTTCCTTGAATCTTCATATAGACCGTTCCAAAATTGTTGTACCAAGAACCACTCGCTAAGTCCATGATGAGGACATGAGCGACAAATTCCCTTGAACCGCTCTCAAGCTTCATACAAAGATTCTTCATCCCTTTGCTTAAAACCCGTAATTTGAGCTCTTAGCATGTTAGTCTTTTCCGGTGGGTAGAATTTTTTGTAGAAAGCTAGAGCCAACTTCTTCCAAGAATCAATTCCGAGAGTGGCCTTATCAAGGCCCTTCAACCATTGTTTTGCGGTGCCAATTAGAGAAAAAGGAAATAAGACCCATCGAATTTGGTCTTGAGTTACACCGGTTTGAGAAATCGCATCACAATAGTCACAAAAGGTTTCCATATGAGAATGAGGGTCTTCACTAGGCATCCCCCCAAATTGGCTTCTTTCAACTAATTGGATAAATGCGGATTTGGCAATGAAATTTCCGGTTAGATGTTGTGGTGTGGGAGTACCATTGGGTAGGTTCTCCTCGGTAGGTACGGTATGTGATGAAAACTTAGGCATTGTGGGTTGATTTTGTGTTGTATTTTGTGTTGGGTTCTCCTCACCTTCTCTTGCAAAAGGGTTGATGAACTCAATAGTTGGTTGAATATCTACAACCTCACTAATACCTCTCAAATTCCTTCTAGCAAGTCTTCTATTGGTTGTCAAAGTTCTTTCAATTTCACGATCAAAAGGTAACAAATCACCTTGTGACCTTCTAGACATGCAAAATATCAAACAACTCGAAAACAATTAGAACAAACCTTGAGGAGTTTTACTTCCCCAAGGCAAAGAAAGACACAACTAATAACAATATAAGAAAATCTAAATCAAGATAACACCGTCCCCGGCAACGGCGCCATTTTGATAGGACAAGAGTTGGTCGTCACACATCCAATCAAACACAATTTATAGCTTCACAAACAACTCTACAATTAGTAAAGAGGCAAGTAAAGGTCGGATCCCAAGGGACGGGAATTGAGATGAGATTTCTATTGAAACTAGTGGTGTCTTAGGGGTGTCACAATTTGGGTTGATGTAGAAGGTCACTAAACTAAATAGCAATAAAAGTAAATAAGCAAGATGAATTAAAAGAGTTGTAAACAATTGATAAAAAGCACTAGGGTGTCATGGGGTCATAGGGGAATCATGGGAATCGATCATACAAACATGTTCTCAAATTATAAGCAAGCAATTATTGTTGTGATGGATTGAGTTGGGTTATATCTTACAATCCTAGGAAAGTTTGGGTCCCGGAGCCGAATCGATTAGATTGTACAACACCTACAAGTCGACTTAATCTTCCCTACTCAACAACATGCATGGTCTAATGAGACTCGAGTTGGTTTATGTCTTACAAGTCTCATTGAAAAGATAGGTGATGGGTAAAAAATGCAAGGATTCATAGGCTCGCATTTCATCAAACATAACATGTGCATGAGTTGAGATCAAAACAATCAAGCAAATAAACCATGAAAGCATATTAATTTAAGCATGAATCATTCCCCATGTTGGTTTCCCCTAATTACCCATTAACCCTAGCTAGGTGACTACTCACTCATTATCATGTTGATCATGCTAGCAAGGTTGTCAATCATACCAACAAAATGAAACATGATGAACAAATGAAAGTAATTAACAATAATTAAAAAGGGATTAAGAGGATTATACCTACTAATGATTCCAATAATAAAGCAAGAATAAAAGAAGTACTTGATGCTTGATTGAGAGGTTGTCAACCTCCCAATAATAACCCAAATAATCTTCAATTACCCAAAATAAAGGATGAACAAAAGAGAGATTAAGGAAATAAAACTTGTATTAAAACTTGATTAATTGTTGATTGCAAAACTAAAGAGAGATTTGATTGATATTAACTACTCTAAGAATTGATAATAAGAACATGCTCTTCTAATTAGACTAATGGGGTATTTATAGTGGAAATTAGGTGGATGCATTAGGGTTAACTAAGGGCTAAACTAGTAATTACACTTTTTAGATTTGAGCAGGGAGACGCCGGTATTTTTCGAAGGAAGGGCTTCTTTCACGGAGGCTTGAAGAAGATGAAATTGTGCTGGACTGGAATCCGTGCGTCTGAGGCTCGGGACGAGCGGATTCAGGGTCTGGGCACGGGCGTCTTTGGGAGAAGACGGCCGGATTCTGGTGGCTGCTGCCCGGGCGTCTTTGAAGGAAGACGGATGGATTGTGCTGTGGAGGACGGGCGGATTCAGGGCAATCCGCTCGGATTGTAGCTCAGCATTGTCTCTTCTTCTTTTCTTCCCTTTTCTTCATAAAATCCTTGGGGATTTCCTTGGGGATGCAAGGATCTTTCCTCAACATTGCCCAACTACTATAATATGTACAAAGGCCTTCTAATCTTGTCTCTCCTTGATGCTTGGTCATTGAATTCAATCAATTTAGTCTCGTTTTGCCATGAAAATGCAAGATTCTTACTCCTTTCCTACCAAGGGATCAAAATCTCAAAGAATATGCAAAACAAAGAACTAAAGACACTAAATGACCCAAATATGCACTAAAAAGCATGGGAACAAGACTAATTCGGGGGCTAAATATGCGCTAATTATGGTCACATCAGTTATAAAAGTATGCAAAATAGGTTCAATTAGGGGACTAAATGTGCGCAAATAATGTTGACATCAAGGATCCTCCACTATCGCGGTTGAAGCCGCCATTGTTGTTGTTTTGTCCTCCACGGTTACCCCAAGACCCAGACAGCCTCTTGCTAGCAAAACTCTGGCCCGGAGCCTGAGAGAAACTCCCCTGATAAGCTCCTGAAAACCCTCCAACTCTGGCACTGGTACAGTCGTGCCTCTTGTGACCGACTCCCCCACAGTTGAAGCAAGTAAGGTTGGAGTTGTCACTAACACTCCGACCACCACCTCTTCCCCATGTTCGGGATCCCCCTGAAAACCCAGATCCTCCAGAAAAGGCCCTAGACTGCCCATAGTTTCTCTTCTTGTAGCCCGACTGATTGCCACTTTCATTCTCTACTTTCCTCTTTTCCGCAGTTCTTTCATTAGCCTCCTTGGCCAAATCTACCAACCTCTCCGTATGTCCAGCTCGTGCATAAACTTCCTTTAGATCGCTTAGAACTCCAGTTGGTAACCTGTTCATGATCTTAGGAGCCAACCCTTTCTCGAACCGAAGAGCCAAACCTCGCTGACCCAGCTGCATATCTTCTGCATATCGAGACAACTCAAGGAACCGGTGATAGTACTCTGTGACAGTCATGTCGTTAGTCATGGTGAAGGAATCAAACTCAGCTCTTAACTTGTGGCGGATGTGCTCCGGCACAAACTGTTCCCTCATAGCACTCTTCATACCTGCCCATGGTATAGCATCAAGTCCCTCATCCTTGTAGTATGCCCTTGCATCTTCCTTCACATTCTACCACCAAACTGCAGCCTCACCTCTCAGGTAGTAAACCACCTACTCAACAGCCAATTCCGCCGGACACTTCACAACCTCAAGAAGACTCTCCATCTCTCGGTGCCAGTTATCAAGCAGCTTAGGTTCTCCGGTGCCCTCGTAAGTTGATGGGTTAAAGCGGGCAATGATGGTGCTAAGGTGGGTTGCGTCCACCGGTTTCTCAGCCCCCTTACCCACATTCTTAAGAGCCTCAAGGAGTGCATCTTGCTGCTCAATAATATGGGCTACCTCATCTGTGGTCATCTCAGATGCTTGGATATACGCTGCTGACCTCTTTGGTGGCATTTTGAGCTGATAAAAGCAAGGAAACATAAGCACATATCCTACGGCTCAAAATAAACATGACCCTCTGCCAAAGAAGTACTCGGCCGAGTATGGTGAGATACTCGGTCGAGTACTACTAATATTCGGTCGAGTGTTCCACTCCAATAGCCAACGTCAGAAACACAGAAAACATACTCGGTCGAGTATGGATGATACTCGGTCGAGTATGCTCTACTACTCGGTCGAGTGATCACAACCAGTAGCTACTGCTACCTATACCCCAAACAACACTCGGTCGAGTGCCTGGTTACTTGGCCAAGTATCCCCTACTCGGTCGAGTACCCGCTCTGCTCGGCCGAGTCATGCCAAAAACGAGCTGTAACTATCGCTATCGTACGTAAACATGCTTTTCTATCAAGATATATACATATGCACAACTACCCTTTTAAAAGCCACATATTAAACATATAACATGCTCAACATACTTCATGCTCAAGATCTATCATATACAAATTCGTAATTCACCTTTCGTATACCACCATGTTCCAATTCTTTCATCATTTCATGCAAAAACTTCATAAGATTCAAGTTACAAGTACTACACACATGACTCGAAGTACACACAGTTCCCACGACTTCCCCATGTGATCGGCTCGAGATCATAAGGGACTTAGTGCGACTTCGGGACATCTCCCAAGTCTCTACGTAAGCTCCAAACAACTCTCCCCGGGTTCATTTTATTTAGACTCCCTATGTTCATTGGGTTCATTAGTTTTAGGTTACAGAATCGTCGCTCTGATACCACTTTGTGACACCCCCACATACCAAGGTGCCTTACCAGGACCGCCCTAGCATAAGAGACCATCACAATCTCGGTTGCCCGAGGATAGTATATCAAAGTTACCCATCCAAAACACAATTATTAAAGTATAACTGATTAATATTTACATGTTCCAATCCAAAACCAAAATAAAGGTTACTAATGTTCAACAACTAAAACTGAATGATAAATCTCATGACAGCAGAAGCTAGACTCGAGTGATGACTCCCCATCTCGTCCCCATAGCTAGTAAACATCATCACCTGTCATAATCTGCTCACCATCCTCGAATGGATCACCACAGATTTTATAAAACAACAACGGGGTCAGTTACTGTATAATCAACATAAGACAAGTACGAAAAGATAAACAGCTGATCATCATCCACCTCCAACTCCCAATCACAACATGTAACTAACTACACACTAAAGTGTGTAGCCCTGCCAGTGGGGGACCGCAGTCGTACCCACCTAAGCCCCCGCTCATCAACGAGCGATAACCCTGTTAATTAATGTGCACATCCCCTTCTGTGGCGGGTTCCACAAAGGGCGAAACTAGGGCGTGAAGCCACTCCCGCAAGTGACTCCACTCAGTCGAGGACGCACCTCGCGAACATCACCATCAACCATCACAACTCCAACACTCAACTCAAATCCAACAATAGCAGATAATCACAATATCAATCGTACAACAATCACAATACAATCTTAAATCAATTAACAGTAAACCGAGTAGGGAAACCCTACCTTAGCACAACTGCAATGAGACAAACATGCAAGCTAGAAAGACTCCTCTACGAATTCTCCACCTAACAACAATCACATAATTTCAATTACCATATGCAAAAACCCCTTTCCCCCAAATCACAAATTAGGGCAAAACCCTAAAAGATAAATCAATAGAACTTATGAAATCAAAAGCTTACCGACACAATCGACGCAACAAAAGAAAAACTAGACTTACGAACGATCCGCGCACTTGAGAGAGAGAGATTTGGAGACGATTAGAGTTACGTTGTATTGCTTAGGTTTTGTAAAAATGATTAGAAACTGTAAATCGCGTCTTAAATAACTCTAATCCTTTCTAAATCAAACCGCGGAATTATTACCCGTCAGACCGGATACTCGGTCGAGTATAGAGTATACTCGGCTGAGTATCCTCTACTCGATCGAGTATTCCCATACTCAGCCGAGTATTCCTGGGCAGTAAACTGTCCAGAAACACACGACACACTTACTCGGCCGAGTGAGCCATATTCGGCCGAGTAACAAACTTAGAAAACCGTCGTATTACACGCTCGACCTGGGCTGAAAATGAGCGTCCTAAGCTTCAACTCGAGCGGGTTGAGATTGACCCGAGCGGGTTGAGCTGCAAAATCCTTTTTCTTGCTTTTATGCCTATGATGCCTTCATATACTCTTTATTCCTATCATCCTTGGTCATCATTCTTGCCTCCCCTTCATACTAGTCCATCTAAGATCATCAACAAGCTTCCAAATATGCACGAGAGACGGGAATTCCGCCTCATTATCTTCTTTCCTATAAGACATATAAAATGCATTAGGAAAGCAAATAGGAAGCAAATGACGAATAAAATGGCTATGAAATGCTATATTAGTAAGCAAAATGAGGCTTAGTTAGGGGACTAAATGTGCGTAATTATGACTCACATCAATTATACATTTCTTCCGGAAATATTTTGTTATAGTACAAAGATGTCCATATAAATTCTCATCGATGATATGAGAAATTGAGATCTAAGGTGATTATGATAAATATTTAGACTATACATAGGTTATAGTTTTTGCCACCTTAGGGGGAGAAAAGTGAATTAAAGTTGGTAAAAACAAAATTGATCCCATACTGAACTAAAAGTTCAGAGAAGGTTATACGTTAAATTCATTGAGTAGAGGTTTTTGAATTTGATATAACCATATATTTTACTAGATTAATACAAGTATATACACTTGAAAGTATTATGATAAAAGTTAAGATGAATTGACGGTTCCAATGAATGTGAAATAACAAGTTCAAGCAGATGGTATGACATATAATTGCTATATTTGAAGTGTCCCTGAAGTGACATGATATCTGAAGGATTAAGGAATGATGGCTATACTCTTTTTCCCTTTGACTAGGTTTTTGTCCCAACGGGTTTTCCTAGTAAGGTTTTTAACGAGGTAGCACTATAAGCGCATTATTATGCTATAGTCATGATCGTCATTATTGTTGAGATGACAATTACTTTCAAAATATAATGTTATGTCACCATATATTGATAAGAAACTCCATCATAATTATGGAGGTATTATTTGAAATGAAGATATAAGAGTTATTATGAAATGATTATATCCAGACTGTGAGTTCTCAAAGAAATATGATATCGAAGCTGTCATGGATCTCTATCGATCGAAGATTCAAGTTTATTAACCACAATGGGTACTACTTCAACGATCAAGGAGTTATGTCAAATCATGGATTATTTCAAGATTTATCAAGTTATGTAATCATCAGGAGGAGTAGCACGCGTTGTACTCTTTTTCCTTAGCCATGGTTTTGTTCCACTGGGTTTTCCATGGAAAGGTTTTAACGAGGCAGCTTGTTATGCGTGTTTGAAGATTAGTGTACTCTTTTCCTTCTCTAGTATTTTTCCCACGAGGTTTTCTAGGAAGGTTTTTAACGAGGCATCTTTTTCAGTGATGGACATCCAAGGTGGAGTGTTATGAAATATTATAGTATAATATTATATGGATGTCCATATCCTAGAATATCATTGATTGTATTATCTTATGGAAACTCTACCCTCATTGTATGTGTATATACCCCCTCATAATGGAATAATATACAGTTCTGTCTCTCTCTATATTCTCTTTTCTTCTCTCTACGATTCTCCCTTCTCGTTATTTTACAACAGATTAAGATAAAACTTATCAGTTCAATTAAATTATGAGACACGTTCCCTTAGAGGTGTTCATTGAATAATGGTCCGGCCAAAGACCAGACGAGATCGTGCAATTTGGTCTGAACCGGACCGGACCACATATTATTTCGTGCAAACCACGCTCCACCTATTTATTACATAGTTTGGTCTTTGATCTGGTCCATGACCAAACCAAACGGACCGGACAATGGACCAAACTATTGTATTGAAAATCTTTAAATTTGTAGGACTTACAAATATTTTTCCTAATATCATAATATTACTCTATTATATATTATTTTGACATATTCAACTACTCTAACAAAATAAACATAGATCATCAATATAAATTAAAGTAATCGTTGAAATAATAAAGTAATAAAAAATATATAATTTGGCCCATATGGTCCAGTCCGCGGTTCAACATTTTATCCTTATTTGGTTTTCGGCCCACTAAATTTAGTCTAATCCAGTCCGGTCCGGTCCTCGGTTTAACATTTTATAAATTCACTCTTAAAATTTAATTATTTCTATAAATTAATTACTTTTCTAATATTATATACTATTACGAATTTTTTACATAGTATTACTTTCCCGATACTACAATTTAGTATTATGAATTTTCAAATATATTTAATATCGAATACTATATAATATTATGTATTTTTATATATTTTTCATTTTTTGAAATCCCTTTTTTCCGATTTTATATATAGTATGAGATGAGATTATATATGGAATTATCATACATTCATAATCACCCTAGTTTATGGTTTAATTCCCGCTCATCTTTGCTCAAAAAAAAAAAAAGAAAAAAAAAAAAAAAAAATCAATCAATCTAGAGGTTGAAGGTTGCGAAACATGACATGGCATCATGGGCCATGCATATATAGTAGAGTAAAGTTTTGAAGGACATATTTTTACCCCTTTACATGTACTGCTAGCGATGGGGACCGAATTGGATTCATACATACAAGTCCAACTATGAGTTGAACCTTACATTTTGGTGCATATATATCTTAGATTCTTATCTAAATAAAAAGGAAAATATCAAGTTAATAACAAGGGATTTCACAACCTACGTTATCTTATAGAGTTTTGCCCAAACTAATACAAGGCATGGATTCAATAAAGCTCGTGGCGTTATTCATGTTAGGATGTTCGGCAGCTTTGACTCTTCAAGTATATTATTACTCACCAATTTCACCTCAAATATTTCATCTACCTACGCCTTCTTCAACTCATCTACTTCTTCCGGCTAACACCTACTTACAGGTTCATGCTTAACTTTTGTTTTCGTCACCATCGTTATTATCGCTCTCGTTAATAACAATATTCATGTTAGCGAGATTAGGTTACGATATATAGCTAAATTGTTGTTACAAAGGCTTAGATCAGACTTGATAAATGATATGCTTTGGGTTGCAACTTAATAATACATACGGAGTAATATATTGACATGTTATTTAAATTTAAAT
Source organism: Silene latifolia (assembly GCF_048544455.1). Taxonomy (NCBI): domain Eukaryota; kingdom Viridiplantae; phylum Streptophyta; class Magnoliopsida; order Caryophyllales; family Caryophyllaceae; genus Silene; species Silene latifolia. The sequence continues at coordinate 106,242,632 of NC_133535.1, forward strand.
CAGTTAAAAAGTTAGTATCATGTTCTGATTATTGATTTTGTTTATTAGTATTGTTTAGCGGATGGGACGATATGCAAACCTTCATTTTTTTTGTTGAAAATCTTCGGTATGGTGGCTTAAACAGAGGTTAATAAATGACTAATAATACATGAGAATACTTTTTTACCATACTCCTTCTGTCCCGGTCATTTGTTGTCCTTTTCTATTTTAGGGTGTCTCGGTCATTTATTGTCCTTTCTATTTTAAGAATGAATTTGATGAGTAATTTGATCATTCACACTCAATTTATTCCACTTGTCATTTAGTAATTGGCCCCCTCCCCTTTCCTTGGTCTTTGTGCCAAAACCAATGAACAACAAATGACCGGCATGGAGGTAATACTCCGTAGGGCTTGCTTGGAATGAGAGTAATTATTAAGGGAGTAATGAGAGCTAAAATAAGCAGAAATAGGAGGAGATTAGTGGTTAGTGGTGGTTGTGGAGGGTGGAAAGAGGAGGTGAGGGAGGAATTGTTACCTCCATATGAAGGTAATGCATTACTTGGGGGAGGTAGGAAACAATTACTCCCTTAATGGATGGACTATTACACTATTTTTCCCCATTTTTATCCATTTCTATCTCCAACCCCATCCATTCCCTCCATTTTTTAATTCATTTTAGCTCTATTATTCCCTTAATAATTACTCTCATTCCAAGTAAGCCCGTAGGTGTAGTATATGACAAGTTCATGTGTAACTGAACCTAAAATTATTTTTTTTTATAAATAATACGTCATTTGATACAAATAGCCGGGACTAGATACAAAATATACGGATGGAGTGGACTTGAACCCGGACAAAAATTTAAGAGGTGTTTTGCTTCAATTCTCACCGTCAGGCATAAATTTTATACCGATAAGTCTGTAACACAATTACTATAAATGTAAATGTAATGTACTCCCCTCCTTCCGGTCATTCATTTATTATTCTATTTGAATAAAATAGGAAGTGAACAAAATTGGGGAAGGACAATTACAAGGGCCGGAAGACATATGGGTGGACAAGGAAGGGATAGTGTACACAGCAACAAGAGATGGATGGATCAAAAGATTGCATAAAAATGGGTCTTTGGAGAATTGGAAATGGGTACACAATGGCAGCTTACTTGGTATGGCTCCTTTGGCTGCTGGTGGTATTGTTGTTTGTGACACTGAATTGGTTAGTCTTATCTCTATTACATTCGCACTTACGTGTGATTTCGACATTAATTTTAATCTGAACCTGCAAATTTTGAATTTTTATTGGTGTTTGTAGGGTTTGCTTAAGGTAACTGAGGATAATGGTGTAACGAGTCTAGTGTCCCAGTTCAATGGGTCGCAAATAAAGTAAGTTTTGTTATACACGGAGTACTTGAGTTCTATGTTACTCCGTCCATTCCACTTTTATTGTCCTGACATGCATATCATACATAATATGGAGTAGATTATTATTCCATATAGGAGTAATACTTATTCGCGTGGGATCAGTTTTGCAGATGATGTGATTGAAGCAAAAGATGGGAACTTGTATTTCAGTGTAGCGAGCACCAAATATGGGTTCCGTGAATGGAACCTTGACGTGCTCGAAGCCATTCCTCACGGGCAGCTACTCAAGTACAATCCTAAAACAGACCAAGTCTCATTATTACTAGATAATCTTGGCTTTGCAAATGGAGTTGCACTCTCAAAGGATGAAGATTACCTTCTCATTTGCGAATCATGGAAGTAAGTACATACATCACGTATCACAAAATCATGCTAGTAGTAGACTTGATAAACGAGATCACTAGGGTCCGGTTAGTTTAAGTGGGATCAAATCGGGTATTTTACTCGTTGTTTGGATTAAAGAGATTTGAAGCGGACGGAAAATGAATCCATCTATTCCCTTCCTCCAAGGTAAATAGTTTCTCATCTAACAAATAAAAGATTTAGGCCTGTTTTTCCGCTTTTTAAAGTCGAATCAATCGAATCGAATTAATGAATGGAGCCAATCAATCAATCAATCGAATCAACTCAGTTTCGAGCCGAATCGAATGAATGGAGCCGAGCTTAATCGAATCGAAATAACTAAATCGAATGGAGCCGAAATGAATCGAATCGAATAGAGCTTAATCGAACTAACTAAGGTGATTGAGCCGAATTGAATCAAATAATATTAATATTAATATTAATATTAATATTAATATTAATATTATTAATATTAATATTAATATTAATATTAAATATAATAATAATAATTATTATTATTATTATTATTATTATTATAGTTATTAATATTAATATTAATAACTATAATAATTATAAGGGATATTCTACATGGTACCCCTTAATTTTTCGACTTTCTACATGGTACCCCTACACTTTTTAAAACATACATGGTAGGTACCCCTAATTGTTTTTATTATCACTAAGTGTATCCTTAAACTTTATTTTTCGTCAACTAAACTCAGTTTTAAGCGTTAAGTGATTATTTGGACGCGTAACCAAGCTTGTCATTTATCATCCCATGACATAAGAACTCTATTAGGTTTAATATCTATCTTTGGACGTGATATTTTGGCAAGGAATCAATAAATTTTTCGTCAAAATTTTTTTAGTCCATATATATCAATAAGTATTAGGATCGATATAGATATTGAGCCTAATAGATAGAGCCCTTATGTCATGGGACAATAAATGACAAGTTTGGTTACGCGTCCAAGTCATTACCTAACGCCTAAAACTGGGTTTAATTGCTGGAAAATAAAGTTTAGGGGTACATTTAGTGATAATGACAATAATTAGGGGTACCATGTATGTTTTAAAAAGTGTAGGGGTACCATGTAGAAAGTCAAAAAATTGATAATAAGACCATCCCCAAGCAAAGGTCGCGCTAACTAGGTCGCGATCCGATTTTACTATTAATCACGCCTTATTAACCTTGACTCATTTTCACCCTCCCAAACAGAAGGTCGCGACATAGGTCATCAACCCAATCATTATCCACTTTACAACATTTTCAATCATTTTTTTTATTATTTTTTAATTGTTCCACCAATCAAATTTGGACACATAGGAGGTCACAAAAGTGGTCAATTTGTTCAAGTATGGTCACAAATTGACCTTTGGTCACAAATTAACAATTTTGGTCACCAATTAAGTACCATAATTAACTCATTAACCATGACCAAGCAAGGTCATGACCAAGCAATTGACCTTGCTTGGGGATGGTCTAATAATGATGATGATGATGATGATGATGATGATGATGATGATGATGATGATGATGATGATGATGATGATGATGAAGATGATGATGATGATGATGATGATGATGATGATGATGATGATGATGATGATGATGATGATGATGATGATGATGATGATGATGATGATGATGATGATGATGATGATGATGATGATGATGATGATGATGATGATGATGATGATGATGATGATGATGATGATGATGATGATGATGATGATGATGATGTTAGAGGAATTAGGCTATACATAGCATACGACGGCTACTGTCTAGGGTTTAGAGTATTTGGGTTCCTTTTACCATGCTTATAAATACATTGTATTGGTATCAGTAGAATCACAACTTCAATAATACAAAATCATTTATGCATTACCCTCTTCTAAAACTTCTCATGGTATCAGAGCCATCGTGACCTTTGGTCACGAGTTCGAATCCTGGCAATCTCAAAACTCCTCAAAAACTCTGGAAGTGGAATTCCAAAGACACCTGACGGGGAGTTTGCAGACAACTAACCACTCTTCAAGCCCAATAGGCATTTGAGTGAGGGAGCGTAATAGGAATAATTAGAAGAAGAAGAAGAAGAAGAAGAAGAAGAAGAAGAAGATTAATAATAATAATAATAATAATAATAATAATAATAATAATAATAATAATAATAATAATAATAATAATAATAATAATAATAATAATAATAATTATACTAATTTGAATGATTAACTAGGTAGCCACCATCAATCTAATTAGGTGAAATAATGGAGCACTGATTTGCTAGATTGATGTTCAAAGTCTAGCCGTTTATCATCCTCATTTGACTGATTATGTAGCCATCATGAAGCACCAACAATCCTAATTTCATCAATTAGATAAATAAAAATTGACAGACCCTAATTTCATCTTTAACAAATAAATAAAATTTGGTTGATTAATTAAAACTCAACAAATATTATTAATAATTGATAACAAGTAAATTAATTTATTATTTGATAAATTAGAATCCATCTTGTAAGTTTTAAGTCATTTGAGCAATTAAATTAAGTTTTAGGGAAAAATATAGATTTAAGAGTTCACTTGGTTCAGTTTTAGGTGAAAAGGGTACAAAATAGAACGTTATGAAAAAGTGTATGTGAAAGAGTAAAGTTCGTATATGAAAAAATAATTAGGTATTAATAATAGTAATATTAAAATTAACAATGTTATTAATAATATTATTATTAATTAATATTAATATTCAAATTAATAATAATAATAATAGTAATAGTATTAATTAAATTAATATGAATATTATTGATTTTAATAACCATAATATTCATAATAATAACAATAATGAGAATGATTAATTAATAATAAATTAATGATGATGATGATGATGATAATAATAATAATAATAATAATAATAATAATAATAATAATAATAATAATAATAATAATAATAATAAATAATAATAATAATAATAATAATAACAATAACAATAAAAATAACAATAACAATAAAAATAATAAATAAAAATAAAAATAAAAATAAAAATAAAAATAAAATAATATTAATAATATTAATAAATATATAATATTAATAATATTAATAAAAACTATTAAGTTTAAGATTCGCGAAATTGAAATTGGCTGAATTTAGTGGAGCTGGATCAAGTGAGCCGAGTGAATGAATCGAATGGAGCCGAGCCGAGCCGAGCCGAATCAATCAATCGAATCAATAGAGCTAAGTTGAATCAATCAATGGTCAATCAATTGAATAGAGGCATAGAGCCGAATTTGAATCAAGTGAGTGAAAATAAGCCAGAAAGAACAGGGTCTTAGATGGAAAACTCTTACCATCTATTCCTGGCTACCCTTCCCTTTATGTTCCCATGGACTTGAATGTATTCTTTGCCATTGTAAAAACCATTTTTTCTAAATATGCCATTGTAAAATTTCTTTTTCTATAATTGCCACTCCAAAATATACAATACTTTGTTAGTTGTCATTTGTAATTTATGTTACCTACTACAACAGGTTATTAGGTTAATTAGTTACAATTTTAATGAATTATTCAATATAATTTTTTTTAAATAAAACACATTGTTTTTTTTTATCAATTATTATATTCGTAAAGTTTGCCCCCAGCCCTCTTAATATAAGGTTTTTTTAAAAAAAAAATAGTAACATAAAGAAAAGTCATTGTGATAAGGTTTAGTTCGAATAGTACTTCATATATATATATATATATATATATATATATATATATATATATATATATATATATATATATATATATATATATATATATATATATATATATATATATATATATATATATATATATATATAAATCGAGTTGAAACGTTGTGGATGCGTCACGTGGCGTTTCAACCTTAATTACCGGCATTAATTACAGCTGATCAATAAATACGAACGTAATAAATGCAGCATAAATCTCAGCAAAGTACTAATTATACTTTAATAAATGTTATTATAAAATTACATTAAATAATTACGGTGATTTGATTCTAAATTTATTAAAAAAATATTTTGACAAAAATTCTAAAATGTAAATCATTGCGTTTATTGCGAAAAATGCTTTTAATAGAGTATAATTTTCATTATATATATTGAAATATTTTGATTTGCATAGATGATTAAAGTGAGTGTCTCACAATGCTATACAATTTATGTAAAAAAACATTTTGGAAAAATTATAAAACCTAGACCATTAAATCCATTAAGAAAAATATAATTGGAAGAGTCATTATATTTATTATAAACAAAAGTTAAAGCTAACTACTAAAAGATAAGTTTTTATAGTGTGAAAATGAAAAAATTATATTGCGACAAATTAAATACACATGGGATTTTGAGAGTGTTTAAATAATGTGATCACGAGTATGTATGTACACAATGATTGCGAGTGCATTTGAATAATCAAAACAAAAGTAATGATTATTAAGTACAATAGTGTTATGAACGACATGAAAAAGAAAAAAAACATATAACATTTTTCTTTTATAGTTTCAATTAAATATGTATACGTCAAGTATAAAACGACATTGATTATGGCTAACTAGATATTACTTTTAGTTAAATATTTTATATGTTACTCCGTATTTTGTAAATACTTTGAAGTTAAACCTCAAAAAATAATATTTGAGAATGTTCCGCCTATTTTATTTATAGCTAAAATCTTAAACATCATTATATATACTCCGTAGTTGTTTCAAAAAAAACTATACAAATTTCTAATAGATATGTTTGACACATAACACATGCAAGACACAACCAAACATTCGAATACGTTTAATTTGGACCTGATATATTTGATCCATAAATATCACACGGTATACATAAAAAATTGAAAAGTGCCTAAAATTATATTCACATCATTTTGAACATATATTAACTAATTTGGAGCAAATCTAATTTAAGAACTTAATGTTGATTGTTACATTATTCGAATGCATTTTATTTTAATTGATATAATATTTGATTAGTTACAAAATTATTTATAAAACGTTGATCATGCATAACTAATTATCAATTATTAGTTACTTCGTATAATTAAAATTGTATGTATTTTATTTTGAAGTTAAACCTAAAAAAATATAAGATATGAGAAATATTAATTTATTTATAAACAAAAATATTAAATGTCATATATGAATTATATTATTTTTCTTCAATTATAATAATAAAAGTTTAAAACAGGTTGCGCGAAGTGCGAGATACTACCTAGTTTATTAATAAAATTGAGTTTGTGAGAACCCAATTTTGATAAATAGTCCAACCTCATTTTAATAGTTTCTCTGCCTTTATAGATTTAAATTCCTACTTATATATATATTTTTTTTCTTCATACAATTTTTTTCTTGTTGCACGAGATTTTAATTCGTATCTTATAATAAGTAGAACTCAGTACTATTATGGTTTTAAATTGAGCTCTCAACAGTAATGCGTGAATTAATTTTATCCACTTACTTTATTACAACATATACTTGATTCATAATATTTTTCTAATATATACATAAAAAATAATAATAAAATTCTCTAAGCACAATATTATGGTTTACCACTTCTATATAGTATAAAAGCTAAGTTTTTCTTGGCTTCTGATTTGCTGCTGAGTTTTTATATGTGGGTCCCTCCATATTTTCTTATTCTATTTAATTATCCTCTCAGCTCAACACAATTCTTATTCCTATTTTAATTGCTTACTTTAAAATATAAGTTAAAGTGTCACAGTTTACATAAAATATTGCAATTTACATACATTCAACGGGTCTAACATGTTAAATACCTTTAATATAATTCTAATAAAATACAGTTGTATATTATCTAATATTCAAATTTTAATATTTATCAAATATTCGAATCTTCAAATAGGGATTATTTATATTGTCACGGTATTGAACACTTAATAATCACGCTCAATTATATGTTCATGTATCTAATAAATAACGCCTGCTATTACGACCCGTGCATTTTTTTGCACGGGTATAAAACTAGTTTATGAATAATTTTATAATTTATATTTTAAAGAATTTTTCAAGTTTTGTTAGAAGTAATTAGTCATTGAATTTTGATATAATATGGATTGACCTACTATAGTAGGTTAAAAGGTTATGGAATTGCATTTTCATGACTTAACATAAAAGAGTGGCAATGTTAGAAAAAGTAATAAAAAAGTGGCAATTTTAGAAAATATATGTTTTTAGAGTGGCATTGGGTGATTTTATCTCTGTTCCCATGACATGCCATTCCTTTCCCTTCCCCATCCCCATCCCATGCCATTTAGTTTCATTCCATTTTGATAGCCATACAACTATACAAGGCCTAAAAGTATGAATGATTTTTCAGGTGTAGGTGCTTAAAATACTGGTTAGATAGCGAACTTGAAGGAACAGCTGAGGTTTTCATAGAAAATCTCCCTGGCGGCCCAGATAATATCAACCTTGCTCCAGATGGTTCATTTTGGATTTCCCTAATACCGGTATTTACCATATATTTTACAAGAACAATAATTACTCTGATTTTAACATTGATGATCTTTCAAGGATTGCCTAATGCTTAACGTCTAATGAATTTTGAGTCCATGATCACTTTACACAAACTCGAATATCCATATATATCAAACGTTTCATAATCTACTCCAAGGTATGCAATACCCATGATGCACCTGCCTAAAAGCCAAATTTCATCTACTCGTTTATCTGCTATATATCTTATGAGTTATTAGTTTATTACAATCATACTAAAATTTAAGGAGATGTAAAACGTGTATTGGTATACGTGATAAAAGTAAATGCGAGTATTGGACTTGAATGGAGGGAGTAATTAGTAGTCCTATTTTTACATATGTAAGATTTTATTTTTAGACTATAAGTTGAGATGTTAGGATAGAAAAGTTTCTATCGGCTAAAATAATATGAAACGTTCTTAAGTATAGAAGGTAGAAAATACATAATTAAGATGGCGTTACTAAGTGATATTGAGTTTCGATACCACCTTCTTACATGAAATATGTGCGAAGTAGGAGTAGTTCATTAAAATGATGGACTCCGATCCATATATAAGACATGTGAGTAGTACCACATAATAAACTGAATCGCAGTGTTTCCACAATGAGCTAGCTATTGAGCTTATCCCTGCATAATTTATGTGTGAGTTCAAATTTTGTAATGTAAATGCAGTTGTCACCCAAAGGATTCGAATTTTTATACACATCAAAGATTGCTAGACATGTAATGGCAACATTTCCAAGGATAGCGGATACACTGGAAGCCTTTAACAAGAGAGCCACGGTGGTTAAAGTATCAGAAAATGGCAAGATTTTGGCCAAGTACGACGATCCTAACGGAAAGGTCTTGAATTTTGTGACATCGGCTTTCGAGTATCAAGGCCATCTTTACCTTGGAAGCTTGAAATCCAACTTTGTTGGCAAGTTACCAATTGTCTAATTAACTAAAATTTTCATGGATAATAATGTGAATATGATCTTAAATAGTTAAATTAGCTTGTACTCTCTTTAACTTAGAATAAACTTCAAACTTTTAGACAATTCATATTGAACTTTGTTTTGATTTTGGAACATTTTTCACATGCAATTTTATTAGTTAGTTTTTATATGCCACTGTGAGTAGTATTTCTTTGTTACTGGGAAAGTGGGAATTTTGATAGTGTCTTTGATATCGTACGTCATTTGGTAAGGCTAATAATGTTGGGGAGAGTTGGTTGGAAATGGATCATCTCCATTTTCTTTCTCTCCATTTTCTCTCACAATCTCTTTAAATAATAATTTCCCTTTTCACTCCTATTTTTACTTTATTTTTATACGTAAATTTAGAACCGTTAGATGTTGTCAAAATACGATCCGAACCATTTATAAGAACTTACCTCTCCATTTCTTTTTGGGAAATGGAGAGAAAACCCACACGAGTTGGTTATATGTAAATGTTTTATTATTGATTTGTTAAATTATTATTTCTCAATACAAACAATGTTGCTTATGAAGGCCTATTTGTAGAATTTTTAAGGGGGAATGTAATTGAGAGAAAATGAAGAAGTCATCAGAATAAACTTGCTCAATTACTCACATAAACCCATTGCCCTTAAATAGGCTTACATTACTAACAAAATTAAAACTAACTAACCTAAGTGGGAGATATATCCCACGTTTGACATGTTCACAACATTAGACTAATGCTAACAACTAATTCCCATATTATTAGCAACTAATTAACTTATTTTGACCCATAATTCACTAACTAAAATATAGGAAATATCTTTAACTAATTTTGGAGCAATATTCCAACACACCCGCTTGATCCAAAATTTGTCGGATTCAACACATTTGCTTGATTTGTTGCTAGCCAATGTGACTCTTTGTCTAACCTTGCCTTTGATTTTCTTGTAGTGGACTAAAATCTTTATTATGCTCTTAAATATCACTTGCAAATTCTGGTGGCACGTTTTTGATGATAGCTTCATCGGCCATACTTGATTTCGTAAATGCCTTTATTTGATAGAGTATTTCTTTTTCTCCATCCCAGTTTATGAAGCCCTTGTTTTCACCTTTTGACCCATTTTTTGTCACCGACCTTGTTGATGCCCGTTGTCACCAACGTTAATTGACGGAGTACTTTTTTCCATCTCAATTTGTGAAGCCCTTGTCTTCACTTTGTGACGCACTTCTCGTCACCATCTTTGTGATGCACTTCTCGTCACTATCTTTGTGACGCATTTCTCTTCACCATCTTTGTGACGCACTTCTCGCCACGTACCAACTTTCATTTGGAGCACGTCTCTCCAAAATTCGATATCGATGGAGCCCTTCTCTCCAACATTTCATTTATGGTGCACTTTTCACCATAAATTTGTGAAGCACCTCTCTTCACCAAAACTTTATGTAGAGCTCTTTTTTCTCTACCCTCGACAGAGCACTTCTCTCTATCTCAATGGTGCTATTTTCACCATTTTTTTTAATCTCTCATTAAAACTTTTCTCACCATTTTTTTTTGGTAACGCCCCATTTCGAATCGAACCTGGCTACTTAAGTGGAGTTGACGATAATATTGAGACTCTCACTTAAAAGCTCTGATACCATGTAGAATTTTTAAGGGGGAATGTAATTGAGAAAAAAGGGAGAAGTCATCAGAATAAACTTGCTCAATTACTCACATAAACTCATTGCCCTTAAATAGGCTTACACATTACTAACAAAATTAAAACTAACTAACCTAAGTGGGAGATATATCCCACGTTTGACATGTTCACAACATGACTAATGCTAACAACTAATTCCCATAATATTAGCAACTAATTAACTTATTTTGACCCATAATTCACTAACTAAAATATAGGAAATATCTTAAACTAATTTTGGAGCAATATTCCAACACTATTTATAGGCTAGTAAGGCTACTATGTAGTTAAAATCCTCTCCATTTTTTACGGTTTACGATTTATGCATAGAAATAAAAGGTTAATAGAGTATAGAGGAGATAATAATATTAAATGAATTTGTGAGAGGAAATGGAGAGGATCCTTATTGACTATGTTGATGGTACTATGTACTCCCCACCTTATTAATGCATCATACGTACATTCCATTAGTAGTACATGCTAGAATACCAACTGGGATCCTCTCTGTCTATTCAACTCTCCATTTTCTTCTATTTCCTATGAATAATCTACATTCCATCCCGAAACGATCTAACGATCAATTGAATGAAGATGTTGAGAGTGGATAATAATTAAATATTTTTTTATTAGAAAAAATGGAAGGAAATGGATAAGATTTATACTCTACTCCTAGAGCTTACCACTAGATTTTTTTACCTAGATGATTATAGATATGTAGTATTTCCTATGCTAGAATATTTTATTGTGTCTTGAACCTAGATTATTCTAAATTAATGTTTTAACACTCTCAATTTGAAAAATCTTGAAATTTGAGTTGTCAAAATTTGGTGAATTTCTTAGTTGGAAGTACTTCTGTGAATATGTCAGCTACTTATGCCCTGTTTTTTTGAACTGAAACTGTCTGAACTGAATTGAACTGAATTGAATGGAGCTGAATTGAACTTAACTGAATTATTGAAGTAAAGAGTTAATTTTTGAAGAGAAAAAACAAACGGAACTGAATTGAATGAAGGTGAACTGAACTAAACTGAAAAGAGTTGCAATGAGCTGAAATTAAGTAAAAAAGAACAGGGTCTTACTCCCCCGTCTTGCTGACTTAATGTCTTCTCTAATTATGTTTACCGTTATTCCAATCGTTATGCAATAATAATTTTCTATCTATGGTTGAAATGATCAGATCAATGAATACTGATTAAGTGTTAATAAATTTGTCAATTGCTTAGATCAACTATTGTTTAGTTATAGTTTATCAAAGTAATTGATTAATTAGTGGCCAAGGCTAATTGATTAGTATCGTGAATTAGGATTATTGCCGACCGGATTAAGACTAAGAAAGGCTTACAATAATTAGGTAGGCGGACTTAGCTATAATGACCGCGCGTATGCTAAGTGTAATACTCCACTGAACCGAAGACGTTATTCGGGTGGGGTACTCCCTTAAAGAGGTCCATTGATAGGCTTAAAATATAACTAGTGCTTAAAAGGATTGAAAGTATTACTCATATCAACAAAGTGCACTTTCTGTTCTGGTTATCCATGCAAAAGAACTCCACGGTTAAGCGTGCTTGGCTGAGAGTAGTCTTAGGATGGGTGGCCTCCTGGGAAGGTTCTCGGGATGCGTATGAGTGAGGACAAAATGCGCTGGAAAGGACGTGCCCGTGTTAATCTGTGAGCCATGTACACAGCCTAGCGAGCTACCGTGAGTGACCGCTCCCGACCTAGGTTTGGGCCGGGGTGTTACACTAAGTTGTTGTTCTAAAGGATGCATTGTATCAACTGAACTTGTATCCTTAGGTGGTTCATTTATGTTAATTGATTGACCTTATGTAACACCCCCATATACCGAGGAGCCTTAACCAAACCTTCCTTAGCATATAAAGGCATTACCATCTCGGTTGCCCGAGGTAAGTAATCATCAAAAGTCGATAAAAGAACAATTATAGTTATATTACAAGTGTTACAACCAACTAATAAAAATAAAGGTACAACTCGACAGCTACATGATATCTCTATCAGAACTCGTGACGACACACCCCTGCCAGGACTCCAGCTAACAACCACATCAACACCTGCTAAGACTGACTGCTCACCATAAGGGATCACGGCAGACACATAAACAAACAAGACAACCACACAAGGTCAGTAACTGAGACAAGACACAACATAAGCCAACAACAGTCGTCAACACAATACAAACACAACCAGTCACACACAATCACACCCACTCCAATCAATCTCCGTCACCGACTGTCCACTGGACCAGCCCTGCCAGTGGGGGAACGCAGCCGTTCCCACCTAAGCCCCGCTCATCATACCGAGTGATAACCCTGTCCCATTAATGTGCACATCCCCTCCCGTGGCGAGTTCCACGGAGGGCGAAACTAGGGCGTGAAGCCACTCCCGCAAGTGACCCCACTCAGCCGAGGACGCACCTCGAGAACCACGGCATAATCGATCACAAAACAAATGTATCACAACAACAACAACCACAACGACAAAACAACAACCACAGCAACGACAACAACAATCAACAACAACAACCGACACTCTAACAACCAACAGAGACTGAGTAGGCGAACCTACCTTTAAGCGACTGCGACGATTCCATGCCCATACACGCAACACCCAGCAAACAAGCAACACCTATACACACCATACAATCATCTATCACTACCAATCTAACCTTAACTGAAAAGACAAGGATACGGATGATGATGACGACATACCAACATGAGGAAACTTGGCAAAGGACCGCTACCCGACTCAAGCTATGCACTCCTAAGGCACAAGGACCTTCAATGGCTCCCATGGAAGGCATATGGTGAAAGGAAGAGGAAGGGACGACATCTAGGTTTAGAAGAATGACGCGGAAATGATTTGCGGTTTTAGGAAAACACGATTATAAACCCTCGCTGAAAAGACGCTACTCGATCGAGTAACTAACGTACTCGATCGAGTGGCCCCTACTCAATCGAGTATCTAAGCTACTCGATCGAGTAGCCTCTACTCTATCGAGTACCACCCACAACTCAAGACATAAGATAACTTTGGCACGTATTCATATTGACTATTACTGCTTCCAAGGTCGGTCAACGGGTCCCTAAAAGGGCGGGTATTACAGTCTTCCCCCCTTATAAAGAACTTTGTCCCCGAAGTTCAACTCACCTATCCCAAAGCACAAGATACAGAAACAAGGCGACGTCACTACTCCTCCGACATAGGTCACTATTCCGCTGAAATACTATCCCCCATGTCATCATCATCAACTGTCTAACACTCCACCTAGATCGACTTCTACACTCTACCACATAAAGTACCAACCTCACAACATGAAGTACCAACCTCACAACATGAATCAGCACAAGCAACGACTACACTGCTACTCCCAACTCTTAGCCACGCAATACGAGATTACACTTTCACTAGCACACGACCATCAACATGAAACATGTCACATTAACACAACTACGTCACCCAACGATACGATTCTATTCAAACGCATGACATCACAACTATCTCAACATTTACTTCAACATACAAATTACTCAACAAACAATGAAAATAACTATAGCTTCGTACTAGGAATGTAACAGAAACAATAGAAATCATTATAAACAAACAACAAAATAATTGTAATATCGTCCTTTTTATTTTGCGACATTACTCTTCCCCTCTAAAAAGGAACTTCGTCCCCGAAGTTCACCACCGAATTATTACTCACATTACTTAAAGCTTACCTCTTGTCGTATAACCAGCACATACAATGCCCTATGGACATTACTCAGTACTCACACAAACATTAATTCATAAAGCCATATGCTACTTTATTCGAACAATTAGCCACAGTTACGAATGCATGTATATATCAATTGTATATGTATATAGGAAATACACAACTCTGGTGAAATATAATTAGTGGACATTACGGATGTAAAATGAATGCAATAAGAACCAACTACTACTTGCACTATTCGTTACGAATACGCATCCAAAACCCAAACACGACTTCCAACATATGAAATTAACGGTTGAAATATGTTACTAATCATAAACAACCATATTAAACATCAAAACATGTAATGATAACCATTAAAACAAATTTAATTATCGAAAAGTTCCTGTAACAGTGCCACTCGATCGAGTATATAGGGTGCTCGATCGAGCTGGCCCTACTCGATCGAGTGTCTTAGCTACTCGATCGAGTAGCCTTAAATCAGAATACTCCATCCCCGTCACACCTGCAGCTACTCGACCGAGTGAGGGGCACTCTGTCGAGTGGCCACAGGTCAAAATCCTCGAAATCTTCCTGTCATAACACAATATATATATAAAAGGTCACACAAACGCGAGTCGGGATGACAACCCGACCCCCAAAATCCTGCAAACAAGTTTAATCCTAACAAATACGGCCTTATGGCCATCCATACAAACCAAATGTAAGAAGTGTGAACCGAAAAAGACTACTACCATCCAACACAACCAAACATCATAAACAACGAGAAAGAAAAGGAGTATCACTCCTGCTGCTGCTGCTCATCCATCATCTCATCTCCACCACCACCCGAGGTCCCTGCTCTTGATGACCCAAGACCCATGTTGACCCCTGCTCCAGCTCCTGGACTCTCATACCATGGGGTCAAACCGCCAAAGGCAAAGGACTGTGGTGTCCCCCATGCTGCCATGTCCACCCCGTAAGAGTGGAAAACCCCACTGTAGTCCCCAACTCCGCTCCACCACACTGGATGTGGTCCCTTGGTCCCAATACCTTGAGCATATGCCATCTCATGCATGTTCCGGAGCGTCAAGGTAGAGGACACTCTCTCTGCCAAGTAGCTCGAACGTGTCTCGGGGGTATCAAGGTAGGGGTAACAAGGAAAAGGGTACTGAGGCGGTGCTGCTGGCTGTGGCTGGGTCTCAGCCGTCCTCTCCCTCACACGATGTGGTCCCCTCCCTAGCCTGGGTCTATCCTCCGCCGCTCTCACATTCTCCCCCTTCCTCGGCTTGGGCATCACCTGAAGGATCGTATCATCAATGAGGTACGTCTGACGCTGCCGAGGTACATCATCATCCTCCTCCTCATCGGAGTCAACAGCTACCACCACTGGGTCTAACGGCTCCGTCGGTGGAAGGTGCTCAGGGGCCGGTATCCTCATCCAGCTCATACCCACACCCTCCAAGCTAGGCTACCATCCAGCAAGGTTCTCAACCATTTCAGGTCGAGGTAGTAATCTCTGTCCATGGTAGGCACTGGAGTGGCTAGAGGAACGTACTCAGAAGAAGCCTCAAAGGAAGTTAGCTTTTCAGCTAACCGAGTGGCAAAAGCACCACAACTCAAGTACCGAGTGGTAGAAGTAGCCATCAAAGCAAGGCTGGCACAGACCATGGCGGGAGGATTAAAGACCACCTTCTCGGTCCGCTCCGGGTTAAGATAAGTCATCAAAAGCAATAACTCGTGAGAGTTTAACTTACTCATGTCAGGCCTCTCGTAAAGAAGATTCGATATGGAACGAAGAAAGATCCTCAAAGTGACATGCTGCACATCATTAATCAACATATTGCTGGCGGTGGGAGCTGACTTCCCGGTAAGACAAGGCATAAGGCGGCAAACCCCGCACTCAGCTGGGATGTCACGGATGGATCCCTTGGGAGGCTTAGCCAACCCAAGGTGAGAAGTAAAGAGGTCCATGGTTAACACAAAACTCGTGTTCATAAGACGGAATTGGACAGACTGCTCAGTCGGCTCGTATTTAAACGAGCTCATGAACTCCAAAGTCAGAAAAGCATAAGAATGTTTCCTTAAACGATACAGCCTCGTGAACCCCAAGGTCTCAAAAATGTGACGGACATCCGTCTCAATCCCCAGGTCATCCAGAAGTGTGGTGTCCACACAACGGGTGGGTCTCATCTTTCGGGCCTGCAAAGCTACAAACCTTTCCCTCTGCTTGTAGTCCACAAAGACTACTGAAGGGTATTCCGGTACAGATGGTACTACGGGTGCACTCCCCTCCCCAATTTCGGGCTGAGAAGCCCTTCCCCTCTTACTTTGACGGGTTCCCAGGTTTAGTCTCGGCATCTGTTTCAGCATACAGTTTAAACATACTTACATAGGCACCTAAAACATGTAATCTACACAAATTAAGCATGGAGTAAAAACATCTATGTACACACTATCACCAACAATTTCCCAAATTACGAGTACAATTCAAATTTCTCCAACGTTCAGACGATCTTTACAGCTGCGAAAATTTAGCATAATTATCATGAATTACTCAACTACTACAACTTTCAACATGGGCTCAAATACAACCACATATACACTTGAAATCACGTAAAACATTCTTGTATGCTCATAGAAAAGAGTAACCAAGCATGCTCTATGACTGACAATCCAAACTATAAGTAAACTTCTCAGTTCTAGTCATCAGACGGTCTCTACAGCTGTAATAATTTTGACATATTTAGCATGAATTAACATTACTACTACTACTTCCATGGTTTAATCCTTCAACATACATTCATATTCAACACAAAATCTCAATCATAGGAAACGAACTTCAATTTGGGGCACTTTTAAGACGGAGTTTTAAGGCAAATTTTGAGGTGAAAATCACAAAATTCGACTTCCCACATGATATATGCAACATATACTACTCAATTTCATCACTCAATCATGTAAAAGACACACAAAAATCAATTTGATTTCACAAACCCTGGAAAATTCGTCCCCAAATTTTGCAATTTCTATTCAATTTTAGCACAATAAACAAGCAACAATCATAAAAAGGAAGCATGTGAATCATATTACAACAATTACAAGCAACTTTTCTTCCATATAAACCGAAATTTCAGATTATTCCACCATTCTAATTATTTCTAAGTGATGAAAACATGAAAATAAGAAAGAAATTCATACCTTACTCAATTAGAAAGTGAAAGAACGAATCAAAGCAATGAAAACTACCTAAATAAACCACCACAACACAAGAAAGCAAGAGTTTTAGAGAGATTAGGAAGTTAGGGTTATGAAAGATGAAGAAGAAATAGGAAGAATGAGGAAGAACAAGGGTTTTATGAAACCCGCGGAAGTCACTGTACTGTAGCCTACTCGATCGAGTGCCTAGGGTACTCGATCGAGTGCCCTCTACTCGATCGAGTAGGCGCTATTTCATCGAGTAATCGTGATAAATTCCTACGTCTCGACGTCATAGTTTCCTAACTAGATCGAGTGAGGTCTACTCGGTCTAGTAAGCACTTGCACTCGGTCAAGTAAGGTTGAGTACACGGTCAAAATTACAAAATTAACTGAAGGTTCCTGCAAAACAATATCACGTGTCGATTCCAAACCAAGTTCGGAAGTCGTCACTGGTTATCGTACTCATTCATATTTTACCATTTCTAACCAAATATATCATATGGTCTTATCAAATAAGGTTCACATCACACTATTCTATCATGAACTTCACTCAACACGGTTTACCTGCTACCGAATCCTCCACGTATGCAATTATCTCATTATATCATGTCTAACTTGTTTTACTACATTATTAACAAACTTATTCTCACGCTATTTGAAGCACATAATTAACAATAAATTTCCATGTATTGTCCAAGCGTATTAGCAACATATTCATGCCTTAACATAAACGAATTATTCTACACAAATTAATCACCACACAAGCGGAAACTTTCAACCATTAAACATTGCATATACCCATTACTATCTTGAATATTCTCATAATAACTCAACACTTCTTTAGCTATCATTATTATGGCTACTATAAGACTTATAAACGCGTATAGGATCACCATCACTAACAACCTGAAACAAACACCAACATTACCACATTTCATATCACAGTACACAACTCTACCCTTTTTACACACTTGTATCACATAGAACCTTTTACATTTCTCATTATCATCACATGCGTTTCTTAACTCCATCACAAATTCACCATACACGATTCTAACATAGCTATTGCACCGATACTAACTTCAACAAAGACTCAACCACAAACGATTCTCACATAATCACCATACACGTTAAGCACATACTTACTGACTCCACATTCCCATACCCAGTGAATGGCTTAAGCACAATGGGGTCAAGATTTTGAAATGAGGGCGCCTACTCACCCAAAATCTAGCATCAGCTGGGGCTCCCATTATACATACACCAGGTTCATTTTATTAGACTCACTACGTTCATTAGGTTCATTTGTTACAGGTTCCAAAATCGTCGCTCTGATACCACTTTGTAACACCCCCATATACCGAAGAGCCTTAACCAGACCTTCCTTAGCATATAAAGGCATTACCATCTCGGTTGCCCGAGGTAAGTAATCATCAAAAGTCGATAAAAGAACAATTATAGTTATATTACAAGTGTTACAACCAACTAATAAAAATAAAGGTACAACTCGACAGCTACATGATATCTCTATCAGAACTCGTGACGACACACCCCTGCCAGGACTCCAGCTATCAACCACATCAACACCTGCTAAGACTGACTGCTCACCATAAGGGATCACGGCAGACACATAAACAAAAAAGACAACCACACAAGGTCAGTAACTGAGACAAGACACAACATAAGCCAACAACAGTCGTCAACACAATACAAACACAACCAGTCACACACAATCACACCCACTCCAATCAATCTCCGTCACCGACTGTCCACTGGACCAGCCCTGCCAGTGGGTGACCGCAGCCGTTCCCACCTAAGCCCCGCTCATCATACCGAGCGATAACCCTGTCCCATTAATGTGCACATCCCCTCCCGTGGCGGGTTCCACGGAGGGCGAAACTAGGGCGTGAAGCCACTCCCGCAAGTGACTCCACTCAGCCGAGGACGCACCTCGAGAACCACAGACAATCAGTCACAAATAGTTGTATCACAACAACAACAACCACAATGACAAAACAACAACCACAGCAATGACAACAACAATCAACAGCAATAACCGACACTCTAACAACCAACAGAGACTGAGTAGGCGAACCTACCTTTAAGCGACTGCGACGATTCCATGCCCATACACGCAACACCAAGCAAACAAGCAACACCTATACACACCATACAATCATCTATCACTACCAATCTAATCTTAACTGAAAAGACAAGGATACGGATGATGATGACGACATACCAACATGAGGAAACTTGGCAAAGGACCGCTACCCGACTCAAGATATGCACTCCTAAGGCACAAGGACCTTCAAAGGCTCCCATGGAAGGCATATAGTGAAAGGAAGAGGAAGGGACGACATCTAGGTTTAGAAGAAAGAGGCGGAAATGATTTGCGGTTTTAGGAAAACACGATTATAAACCCTCGCTGAAAAGACGCTACTCGATCGAGTAACTAACGTACTCGATCGAGTGGCCCCTACTCGATCGAGTATCTAAGCTACTCGATCGAGTAGCCTCTACTCTATCGAGTACCACCCACAACTCAAGACATAAGATAACTTTGGCACGTATTCCTAAGGACTATTACTGCTCCCAAGGTCGGTCAACGCTGGTCAACGGGTCCCTAAAAGGGCGGGTATTACACCTTAAATTTCCCTAATTGATATTCATTGTGAACCTAATGATGCCCCAGACTCGTTTAATATATTTTAATTCGTCTTATTACATTCGTTTTAGTTACAATCAAAGAAAAACATTGTGCATGATCCAATTATCTAGAGTCGGTCCATACGTATTAAGCAATTCAGTTTCGTCCTTGTGATTTGACCATCTGACTTCACTATCTACATTAGTTGGTGTCCGTAGGGATTATCTTTGAATAAGGTTACGACCTAGCCATGTCACACATCCGCCATCATGGGATATAACCCGTTAACAAAAGTTGACCCACACTAGAATGATTCTACCACAAAGCCCGAGTAACGTGGCCCCCGGCCCAAAGCTAGGGATCACCGAGGTTCACCAGGACAAGGCTCGTTGATCATCCAGAATGTGGCTTTGTTCCCCTTTTCCCTTGAAGCCTTGACACTACTCGAACTCTCTGAGTACCGCCCAAAATGTCTCATGTTTGCCTGTTTAACCTTCACAATAAACAAAGAATAAACAAATACTTCCTCACAGGCTCCTCATCCTCTTCCTAAGCCTCTCAAGTCTCAACTGCTTACTCCTGTTGGGATTCACTAATTCCATTACTTAACATATTCATATATGTGACATTTTAATTTAGTCATAAAATTAAAACTAGATCTTATGCATGCAAACTAAAGCAAGATAAAAGAAGAAATCGTCAATCTTACATTGAGGTTTCAGATTTTGGGCACCAACAAGATCTCCTACTTGTTAGTTCTTGAGCTTTCCAACAATGGATGAACAAGATTCAAGAGTAGAATCTCTCCTCAAGGATTTATATCAAGGAACCAATCTTAATGCTAATACCAATTTTGTTACTAGAAATTATGTATTAGCTCCTTAAAAATCACTAACATAGATATTTTTTTTAGCTGAAATGTGAGTATATATTTATATCAAAAACCAAACGTCCATTTACAAGGTTAGGGGTTCAAACCCCGTTAAGCTCAAAAATAATCATACAGCAACCAAACCTACTCAAACATATTCTCATTACTAATCAAAGTAGCTAAGCCAACCATTGGTGCTGTGATGCAAACCAGGGCCTGCTTTGTTGCATCCTCTTCTTCCTGCAATCCTCAATCTGTTTTGCTACAAATTCAGGCCTCAGAACTGAGTACTGAAGTCTTGTATTGTTTCTCTGGTACCAAATAGTATATAGATAGACATTGAATACCATAGTCATTGCTTTCCACTGTAGACTATTTTCCCTCCCATTCTGGAGCTCATTGAGACTAGGGAATGATCTCCCCGACCAGTAGCAACAAATGTTGCCCGATTCTGCAAATTGTAAGTACATTCATATAAGAGATGAGCCATCGTTTCAGGTAGCTCCCCACAGATTAAGCACAAGTTGTCCTCACAGAAACCAAACTGGTGCAGCCTGGTTTTAAGATTTAATCCTTCCTGCATAATAAGCCAAGTAATGATTGAGTGTTTGGGTACGTTCCAACTGTTCCATACCAGAGAACACCAATCTACCTTAGGTTGTTGATTGTAGAGCCATCTATATCCATTCTTGAGTGTATAACCCTTCTCATCAGGCACCCAACAGTTCTCAACAAATCCCTCCTTCAGTTTTTCCTTAGTCTTGCATATATTTTTTCAAGTCCAGGGAGAATCTGCAGGGGGAGAATAAGAATGCCAGTTTTGGTTTTTCAGGTAAACATTACTTATCCACCTTATCCACAACCTGTCAGCTTTCCTATACACCCAATTCACCAGTTTCCCTACAGCTGCCCAGTTCCAAGCCTCCACCTTCTTAATGCCTAATCCACCAGCATCTTTAGGCATAGTAACTCTATCCTAAGCTACTAATGGTACTCTGTGGTAGTCAGGACTTCCATACCAAAGATAATTTCTACAGATTGCTTCTATTCTCCTTAGCACAGCTTTGGGAATCAAGAACATAGTAGCCCAGTAAGTGTGAAGAGTGTTTAGCACTGAATTGATGAGGGTAATCCTGCCTGCATAAGAGAGTTTCTTGGCCCCCAAACCTCTAATCCTTCTAATAATTTTTTCAGTTAAACAACTACAGTCTTTCTTGCTCAATTTACCTGGCTGTATTGGAACCCCCAGATACCTGAAGGGCATTGTGCCCTCCTGAAATCCAGTGACTCTCAAAATATCAGTTTGTAGCTCAGGTACCATACCACTGAAGAATATTTCAGACTTTGTATTATTCATTCTCAAACCAGAAGCATTAGAGAATGAGGTGAAAGCCTTCATAAGAAGCATAATTGAAGGAGCATCCCCTTTGCAAAACATGAGAAGATCATCTGCAAACATCAGGTGGGTGAGCTTTAAATTCTTGCATAGTGGATGATAGTGGAAGGGCCATCTCTCTGTAGCAAAGGCAATAAGTCTAGTCAAGTACTCCATGCAAATAGTGAAAATTAGAGGGGAGATTGGATCACCCTGTCTAAGCCCTCTTTGCCCTTTGAAATATCCAAAATTGCTTCCATTCAGGACCAGAGTAAAGGAGGTGGACTTGATGCAAGCCATGACCAGATTTGTGAAATGAGTAGGGAAGTTGAGGCCAGAAAGAAGCTGCTCCACAAAATCCCATTCTACAGTGTCATAAGCCTTCTGGAGATCTATTTTGAAGAGGCATCTAGGAGATACATGGCTTCTAGCATACAAATGCACAATATCCTGACAAATTAAGACATTCTCAATAATTGACCTGCCCTGGATAAAAGCTCCCTGATTGTCATGAATAATATCAGGTAATACAAGAGCCAGCCTGTTGCATAGAAGCTTGGATATAACTTTGTAAATCATGTTACAGCAAGCAATAGGCCTAAATTGCTTAACAGAAGTGGGCCTATCACACTTAGGGATTAGTGTAATATTTGTGGCATTGATCTGTTGGAGAATCTGACCTGTATTAAAAAAATCTGCAACAGCTGCATAGACATCCTTCCCTATCATGTCCCAAGTATCCCTGAAAAAACCACTGGAATAGCCATCAGGCCCTGGGGCTTTGTCTTTAGGAATAGAAAAGACTGCATGTTTCACCTCCTCATAAGTGACACTGCTATTAAGAATTGCAATATGTTCTGAGCTGCATACTTTTCCCTTAGCCAGTACAGCAGCTTTGACTTCCTCAGTGGGACTCTTCTTACCTAGCAGATCCTCATAGTAGGCTAAGAATGCATGCTCAATGGTTTCAGTATCAGTGCAAAGTTGTCCTTCCTTATCTTCAATTTGAATAACCCTATTTCTCAGGCATCTCTTCTTAATAGCACAATGAAAATAAGCTGTATTTGTATCTCCCTCTTCCATCCATTGGACTTTTGATTTTTGTTGCAAGAAACTATCCCTGGCTTTTGTCAAATTTCGAAGCTCGGTCATGAGATGCACTTCTTCTGCAATAAGCTCAGCACTTTGACCATTTGTGGCAATCTGTACCTGGACTTCAGCTAGTAGGTATGCAGCTTGGCTAGCCTGATTTTCAATATCAGAGAAGCATTCTTTGTTTAAAGCTTTCAGCTTGTATTTCAAATCCTTCAATTTTTTTGTCAGACAGAACATTTTTGTCCCTGTTAGGGGCCTTTCCCAAACTTCCTTCACAGTTGGCAGGAATGCAGGAGCATTGCTCCACATATTGAAATACTTGAAGCTTCTAGCTTTACCCTTGTTCAGTTTTCTATTACTCACCACACAGGGTGTGTGGTTTAACAGTCCCTCAGGGTGAAAGTGTGCTACCATATCAGGGATTCTCTCCACCCATGCCTGGTTGATTAGAAACCTATCAAGCCTACTGTACTTCCTGTGCTCAGCATCCTGTTTATTATTCCACGTATAAAAAGCACCAGTAGCAGGAATATCAGTCATTCCACATAACCCCAAACAATTCAAGAAATCCTCCATATCCTCCTGTCTTGTTTGTCCCCCCATCCTCTCTTTTGGGTGGATAACAGTATTAAAGTCCCCAGCTAGTGCCCAAGGCCCATTACATTGCAAAGCAAAGGATTTCAACCAATTCCAAAGCTCAACTCTCTCACTCCCATCATTAAAAGCATAAATCATTGTTAGATGGAAGACTTGCTGAGATGCTGTCACAGTGACCTGAACATGTATGAATTGAGGATTGTATTGCAGTACTAATATATCAAAAAGGCTAGGTTGCCAAATGAGCCAAACTCTACCTCCCTTATGAGTATGGCAATTAGTTGTAACACACCAGCCATCAAACAAATTATGAGATATATGACTCACATTTCCAGCATTTATTTTTGTCTCTAATAAACCAAACAATCCAATATTCTGCTTATTAATAAAATTCTTCACTATATGTTGCTTATTTACATTATTGAAGCCTCTAACATTCTAAAAGCCAATGTTATTCATTAATATCAGTTTGGATAGGAGGGTTACCAGTATCATCTACCATTCCTTGCTGAGAATTCTGAACAGTGGGGGTTTTATAGTTCAAATCCTCCTGAGTTGAGCTATCTTTGTCATTCTGAGGTGTCAGGCTATCCTGCACAGGTGATCTCTTTGTAGGAGTTGTCACTCGTGCCCCAGGAGTACCATTAGCTACAGTCAAAACAGGGTATTCAGTTGCAGAAAGTTTATTGTCAGTAGCAACAGGTTTAGGAATAGGCTTCCAAACCCTGGCAACAGGCTTTGCCTTCTGACTCACCCTCCTACAGTTCTTCTCTTCATGACCCATGCCCTTACACTTAGTGCAAATGGTCGGCTTCCATTCATATTCCACATTTACCACAATGATTTTACCCTGCTCATCCTTAAATTTAACAGAGTTATGAAATTTCTGTCCCACTGTAAGTTCCACCATGGTTCTAGCAAACCCTAGCCTCGTTTTATCCTCTGTTGCTGCATCCTTTCTGACATACTTACCAACTAGTCCAGCAATGGAAGGAAGGCATTTGCCCCAAAATTTTAATGGCAGACCATGTAATCTTATCCAAGCAGGAACCACTTTGACATCCTCTTTTAAGAGGTCCACATTAACCTGCCATGGCTTGACAATGAGTGGCTTGTTATCAAACATATGATAACCAGCCGTGAGTATAGCATCTCTGTCTTTCATTTCCTTAAATCTGACCAAGAAAACTCCATTAGGAAGAAATGAAACCTTATCAATGCCAAACTTGCTCCATATACGATGGATAAATCCATTTAACACTTCCCATGGCGGATTAGCACCAAGAACAAAACAATATACCGCCTGATTCCAGTACTCCACTTCCTCTTTGACATCCTCAGATGTAAATTATAACATCTCCTCATGAACAGTCTCCGCCATAGGGCTCTCTACAGTCACAAGAACCCTATCATCCTTTTTTGCCTCCGTCTTCTTTCCACGTTGAGTAACCCATGTTGTGCTTGGGACCGGATCCTCTTCATCATCAAATGATAAGCCAGTCACATGATGTATCTCATGCATAGGCTTAGTACGTAAAACCTCCTCCTCCTCTGGTCCTCTCTTTTTTCCATTACTATGGCCAAGACTAGGTTTCTTTGCAGATACAGTACGTTTAGTTGCTGATCTTTGATTACTACGAGTTTTCTTTGCTGAATTTCGTGCCATAATAACGTATTAAAGAGCCCTAATTAATGGCTGCAAGCAAGCTTTTTTTCGCCTGATAATCGCCTGTCATTAGGGTTTTTCATCAATTTTTGAATTTTTAAATCTGGATTTTTTCTTCTAACATATATAAGAAAAATATTAGTATGGAAAGGAATTTTTTGAACTTTATTTCTCTAGAAAACTAGTAGAGAAAAGGAGTAGAGAGATAAGTTATTTCATATGGAATGAATGATCAAAATGAGAAAACTATTTCTCATTAGTGGAGTGGAGGGGGCCGGTCAAGGAATGGGTTAGAGTGCCCACTCCTTGCTCATCTTTTGCTACAATTTGTCTTCACAATATATGTAGCATGCTAGACTAGGGTATTAATAGGTTTTCTTAATCATGACCTATTTTCTCTTAAAAAGAACACCCATTATCTATGGTACCCTCCATTTTCGGTCCAAATGGATAAAATAGTTTCCATTTTATCTTTGTCATTTGTAATATTGTCACATGTCACATATTACATGACCCATTATGTAATTATGCAATTTTAACTCCTTAAAATTCATAATACACAAAAATGAAACAATTAAATAATTTCACTAGTAATTCTCAATTACTATCTTAAAAAAATTGTCACTTTAATATAAATTACAACGTCTTGTAATTTAGATGGACCGTTCATTCCCGTCTCAATTGTTTCATAAACAATAAACAATTCTAAGTAAATAAAACAATTCGATTACTTAGACGGAGTCTTATTTAATCCAATTACAATAAGACCGTCAACTTACTCATAAAAATTATTTCCAATTTTAAGGTAGTAATTAACTCGTATCTACATACGATTAATTAAATAATCAATTAAGACCGTATTCCCTAAAGATATGACCTTAAGGGATCAACTGGTCACCACCGTCGCACGACAGTAATGTCAAACTCTAGTCAGTCAATCATTACCGATATGTGTGGACCAGTTGACTGTAAAATATTACATCCCACATGTATTCTTAAAATGAGATTTAAACATGTGATCATCATGATCGACAGTTGTGATCGCATTATTGTCGGAGGACACTTATTCCAATAATCTCCCACTTGTCCTTTACAAGTGTGCGTCACCAATTCTCTTGTTCTATTACTATCTCCCACTCAATGCAAGGTGTCTTTCAGGTCGTACTTGCAAGTGATCATATCGAGAGTGGTTTCCTCGATCTGGAGAATAACTGATTGACCGGAATTATCTACCATAGATACCTTCCGAGCGTGGCCACGCATTTCCAGTTCATTACTCCTCGAGTGGCCCTGAGATATTGTTTTAACCCTGACAAGGGGTGGACAATTCCTATCGCACTTATTCCCTTCGACTAGCCACAACCATCATAACCCAAAATATGCCACCTTAGGCGAACAGTCTTTAGTCAAAAGAATCGACTCATTAGAATACTATAGTAGCTCTCGCCACGACCAGGCTATATAAATTTTCCAGAACTCTATAAGCAGTCATAAGGCCCGACAAAGTGTTCCTAACAGTCTGCATATGTGATCGACTAGTCATCTCACATGACTCTATGGCACTTGAACTTGCCATCAATCGCATCACACTCTAGTCACTTCGAGACGTCACCTCATACAAGTGACTATGGGCGAATACCATGTTAATCCGGGTTCACTTTAACGGGGTTCAATATTGCCTCTACAACCCGTTTGGATGTAACAAAGTATAAAAGGAGTTTTTAGATTTAAAAACTCGAACGACAAATGTGATTATTACATATGAATAGTCAATACCTGATTACTACTTCATATTTTATAATCCATTTTAATTTTATATGTAGTTGTTCATCTCAATGCAATTGAAACGACATATGACATGACTCATCATGTTAAGCCTATGAGAAGGCTTTGGTTAGTAGGTTTTATCAACTTCTTGTACCTTACTCAACCTTACTACATACTCGTTTTCCTTTGTAATGTATACATTTGCATTACAAAACTTTCTGAGTACGTGTCTAGATCCAATCTAGACATAGGCCCTCTAGCCTTAGAATAGCTCCCACTGTTTTCACAGTGTGCGGGACTCATCCCTCTTGCACATCTCATGATTGCAAGTGTACTCAATTTCCGTTGTAAATATTTCTCATTGTTCTTTATTGCCTAGAATGATTCTAGAAAATCTATTTCTTAAATAACATAGCCACAATGGTATCTTAACCATCCTAATATGTTTTGATTATGGTTTTGTCGGAAACCATGCGCAATCTCAATTGTCAATTGTCATTTGTGTAACACCCTTACACAAAATTGCATCAAAAACACTTTGCTTTACGTCCTTAATGCTTCTGCAAGCACTTAAGGGTAATCTTTATGGCTTACTTGGTAACTATTACTTAAATTCGATTTGAAACAATTCATCATACTCAAAGTATATGAAGTGTTATACATCATTTCCTATTTAATTGATTCGCAAATGCGAAGCAAATGGAATCAATCAAATATGTTCAATTCGATTGAACTAGTCATGAATCTTATCAACATAAGACTCCTTATTTGACATTAATATCATGTAGATTTATCTCCATAAATCCGGATATTAAAGATGTACTATATTTCTCCAAAGACTTAAATCATTCGCAATGATCAATATGCCATCCATATATAAAACTACTAAAATTTCCGTAACTCCCACTAAACTTCATGTATAAACACAACTTCTCGACCTATCGAGAAAAGTTTTATCACATGATCAAAATGTTGACTCCAACTCATTGATGTCCTACTTAAGACCCTCTCTTAAGTTTCACATTATCTTAGGATGACAAGAATCTACAAAACTCAAGACATGTATTGAATACATTCCTTCTAATTTAAGAAGTGGGTTTTAGATTCACTCGCTATATGTATATCATCATAATGAAATACAATCCCTAAGAAGATCCAAATAGACTTAAGCATTTCAACTAGTGCAAAACCCTTTGCCACCAATCAAGCTTTGATATCTAACAATTCACTTGGAATTTATTTCGGATTTTCATGGCTCTAAGCCTTGTATTGAGTTGTGACTTAAACACTCTCATGTAAGTCATATGTTCATTACTTTTCAGAAGTAATCAACTTGAATCAAACAATTTCTTTGTAAGTTACAAGCTATTTACTTTCTAAAAGTAACACTAATTCATCATTTTCAACAAGTGATGACTTTAACCTCCTAGGTTTTGAAGAAACGTCTTACACAAAATGTCTCATGTAGCCAAGAAAGACCAGTTTCTTGCGACATAACATTCTTTGTGGCTCTTGAATAATTTCTCCCACTCTGTCTTCTAGAAATAAACTTGTATTCTAGAAAGACATTTTTACGAGCCACAATCCCGTTGTACTCGTGATTATAGTAAGAAAAAATGAGCATTTGTTTCTTTTGAAAACTTACATTCATGGTACCCTACCATTTCATATCTCATATGATTCGTTTTAGATTTAGTGGAAAAATAATTTAGACAAAATGATAAAATCCCCAAAAGGATCAAGTAACTCAAAGTAACTTGATTGAAGTCCAAACCATATCGAATAGCGTTTGATTTCTTTATCCAACCACACATTATCCCATAATGCGTGCTAAGAGAGATTAATTTGTGATACTATATCACATTTCCTTTGGCTTATATCAAAGTCTTCACTTTGATAATCACATCACGACTAAATCGTGATTCTTTGTACTCTTTGAACTTCTTCAAAGATTTCTCTATTTACCTTATGAAGCGAACACATTAGCGTCAACTTAAATCGTTGGTAAAAGAAAATGATCAACCTATTTTGGATCAATGATTTACAACCTCGATCTCCTTTTCAACCAAAAGGCACGAGACATCTTGCTTTGAATACAAGATACGCATATACCATAAGATTAACAATCTAAAGGTTCCAAGAGTACTCGATAACTCTTTGCGTTCATCATTCCAGAATTTAAGGTTTAATCTTGGGTTACCAATTTGAGTCTTGCATCATCTACATGATGTATCATTCTAGTTTGGTTTAGAATATATTCACCTTGATAATGGGCTAACCATACATCAAATCGTGGTGTATAGGGTCACAAAAGTGAAACCTCTTTTGTATCTTAACAAAATTATATTCTTATTTAGAGTTTATGCACTTAATAGTCACAATTAAGTACAACTCTGAACCCAAAAACTAGATTGAGTACACAATGACTCTATATCTCAACATCATTGTTGCTAGTCATCATATTCTAATCATCCTATGTATCAAATACAATGATGAAAACCACCATCAGTTTCTAATATTGACGAAGTAGTACTAGCAAAATTTATGTTAATCGAATAAACATTTAAAGAAGAAGGTCCCATTAGATGTCCCACAACTAACTTGTTGATTCTTCAATAATTTGGGGTAGTTTCCTTTCTAGCGTCCAACAATTAAGGCAATGGAAACTTTATCGGTTGGGATTGATAGGTTTAGTATCGTTATTCTCAATAACTTTACTGTTAACATTACCTTGTATCAATTCCATTCTAATTTTATTTCTTTAAAACCTTATCCTTTTCTTAACGGTTTAAGAGAATGCTCCCATTCATTTCAATGAGTCTTTGCTAAGAGAAGCAAAATTGAAATTCATGAAGACTACTCTTCATTCGTTTGTTTAGTCTTAAACTTTCATTGAAGTGGTTGCGGTATTTTGGTCAATTTTGATTTCCAACAAATCTAGTCACCAAAATGATTTAACGTTTCAAAGTACTTAACTCAATTAAGCATATGAGAAACAATTTATTGTAAGTAGATATGTTAGTCAAAAATCAAAAACCCTGTTGATCACGAATAACTTTTATCTATACTCTTCACAAGAGATCCTTAGCAATGGTTCATATGAGGTTTTAGAAGCAAATTCATATTTGTCTTTAGTTACGATGTTTTAATGGAGATTTGAATCAAAAATCGAAATGATATCGTATATGAAATGTGGTAAAGAAATAGAACAATATGATAACGGAATAGTGGAAAATTTAACATTTATCGTTTTATTAATACTTGTAAATAACAAGTAAAGCATTTACATAGTGACCTCTACCCAACTATGATAAATGATTTCAAGATCCAAATTCATATTAACTTGGGCACGGGGTAGCCGATTCATCCCTTATCAATATAACTCGGTGGATTAACTCTTTAATCGATTCTACTTTTAGAACTCTCGGTCGATAAAATTACTCAAATATTTATCTATAGCCCGGAACACATGCGACTACGGTCACGAATACTTCCGTTGAGCTCAATCCAAATTTCAAATAGATGTGTCCATGATCCAAATTCACATTAACTTGGGCACGGGGTAGCCGATTCATCCCTTATCAACATGAATTCGGTGGATAGACATTTATCACCCACTTCCCTTACGTAACAAGGTTTGTACCCCGGTGGCGGAGCGCACTCCCTCACGAAATAGGTTTTCATGGTTTCTACTTTTTGGTAAGGCTAAGTCTCAATTGTTTATTTTAGCGAGAGGTCATGTCAATTTATTATCTATCACGTTTTAAGTGAACTAAAGCGGTGAACTACGATAATTGTAATTGACACGGTCGATAAACTCGATTAAAATGCATGTTTAGTTATGGCGATTTAGCGATGCATGCAACATATAAATAAAATGCAAAGCATAAAAATAAAATCCTAGTATGGCCTTCCTAAAATAGTAAATCTAATAAACTATTACAAATTCGGAAACCAACTCCTTTGGTCCCTTGAACTTCGGTCTTGGCACGCATTTCAAGGCAACACTTTCTTTGATGGATCGCCTTCTCGAGTGGCACCGTCTTCAAGGTACTCCGGAATAAATAAATTACAAAATGAATTACATAATTTCCTATTATACATTTGTAATTAAAAATAAAAATAAATCTATTAAATTACAAAACGGTGATACGAGATCACAATAATTACAACCGAATTGATATTCCCATACATTTCGGGTAATATCAATTAAAACTAAGGCCATACTAAGTAAAATTACATAATTCAAAAATTACATAAAATTAAAATATGACAATCATAAATAAAATGCAGCATTATAATATGCATGAGCATGCCAAATTTTATGCTAAATCGCATTTAAGAGCCAATATCGTATATTAATCGGTTTTTACGGATTTGCGCGATTTAACATATTAAAATCACAATAAGTACATAAATTCATATTTATGTACAAGTTAATTACCCTAACCATCTTAGGACTCAAAATTAGTCTCCACTAACATTTGACAATAATTAAACTTGATTTCTTAATATTGTTCATAAATGGACCCAAAATACAAAATTTATGCTATAAACCTCAAATTAAATCATAAAAATTTCAAATAATTTCAAAATTTGAAATTTAAACTCATGAACATTCTGGAAAAATACCATGACACTCATAATGTTCAAAACTTAGGTTAAAAATTTCGAAAATTTATCGAGAAAAACAATGTTGCGGTTTATCGTTTTTAACAAATATGACCATAAAAATATAAGAAAAATTTTATTCATCAACTTGTCACCTTTATATCTGAAATATATGATAAAATGCAATATGTGAAGTTTTTCCTTTAGTCATGAAGTATGTTTTAGCATTATTGCTAATTATATTCACTATTTATGTGATTTTTCATCAAAAATTCATAAATCATGCATAAAGATTTCATTATGGCCAAATATTTTACACACATCTTGTAAAATTGCATGTGACAACATACTAAATTTCCATGACCGGATTCGAAATATAAATCATATTAACCTATTTACCCATTTAAATACGATTTTAACTTGAAAAATCCATATTTCGAGCAAAACAACTCATTTTATCATGACAATTTACAGGCCATCAGTAGATAATATATGTGAAAACATATCCAAAAATCAGTAAAAAATTTGAAGTTTAGCTAATTTTCATCCAAAAATGACATTTTTATCATAAAAATCACATTTTAATGCCAATATTATATCAAATGAACAATAAAATCCATAAATAAACCAAAATGTCCTAAAAATCACTTAGGACCAGAAACTTTTAACATGGAAATTTATTTTTAGGTATATCTTCATAAAACCAAATTAATTAGTTTTGTATGTTAATCATATAACTTGGAAAAACTATAAACCGATTTGCATGCAAACAACCTAAGGCTCTTTATACCGCTTGTTAGAAATATTTAATCTCATTAATTTATATATTCATATATGTGACAAATTATTTAGTCATAAAATAATTACAAATCTTATGCATGAAAACATAAATAGAAGTAGAGAAGAAATCATCAATCCTTACTATGGGTGTTTCGGTTTTTGGGCACAAGTGAGTTCTCCTACTCACTTGTTCTTGAGCTTCCTAATATTGGATGAACAAGGATTCAAGCTTAGAATCCCTCCCAAAGATTTATACCCAAGGTGACCTCTTAAAAGACTAATATTATTAGATCTAGAACAATATTAATCTTACTAAAATTGACCCAAAATATTTGTTTTGGTCTCTTGTTCATTCGGCCAAGAGAAGGGAAGAAATGGAGTAATTTTCTCTCTAAAATTTCTATAAGTTTTAGATGATAAAAAAAAATGAATAATTTTTTACACTAGTAATTGTAGTGTATATCTCAAAAAAATAATAGAGTAAAAACCCTTGGTCTTTTCTCTATGACAAAACCGGGTGGGGTGGGGGACAAGGCCAATGCATGGCATTTTCTTCTACCCATAAAATGTAGGCATGTAAGAGTAGGTTTTAGTGTGATGATTGCTCTTTAAATAAAATATAAAGCACACTTTTAAACCCTAGTCCACCCTTTTTTTTTCGGTACATTTTGTGTAAAATGGAAAGTCCATTTTACACATTGTTTCGTCAATTTGTCAAAAGTCACATGTTACTAGTCATGTGTAATTGTAATGTATTTTTAACATATTAAAAATCAACGTATTAATAAAAATACGTCATGTACAAAATTGACTTAGTAATTCATAATTACTTGTACCAAAACGGTTTATCAATTATAAATCACAACATCTTGTATTTATAATAAATTATTCATTCAGTTTCAATTGTTTCGTAAACAATAATTTTATCTAAGTAATAAAACAATTTGATTACTTAGACCGTATCTTATTTAATCAAATTACAATAAGACACGTCAATTATACTCACAAAATCGTCCGTCAATTTTAAGCAATTTAATTAACCCGTATCGACATACGATCAATTAAATAATCAATTAAGAGTGTCACCCTTTAGGTATGACCAAAGGGGATCAACTGATCACCACCGTCGCACGACAGTAATGTCAAACTCTAGTCAGCCAATCATTACCGATATGTGTGGACCAGTTGACTGTAAAATATTACATCCCACGTGTATTCTTAAAACGAGATTTAAACATGTGATCATCATGATCGACAGTTGTGATCGCATTATTGTCGAAGGACACATATTCCAACAACTGTGCCATCTTAGGCGAACAGTCTTTAGTCAGAAGAATCGACTCATTAGAATACTATAGTAGCTCTCGCCACGACCAGGCTATATAAATTTGCCAGAACTCTATAAGCGGTCATAAGGCCCGACAAAGTGTTCCTAACAGTCTGCCTATGTGATCGACTAGTCATCTCACATGACTCTATGGCACTTGAACTTGCCATCAATCGCATCACACTCTACTCACTTCGAGAAGCCACCTCATACAAGTGACTATGGGCGAATACCATGTTAATCCGGGTTCACTTTAACGGGGTTCAATATTGTCTCTACAACCCGTTTGGATGTAACAAAGTATAAAAGAAGTTTTTAGATTTAAAAACTCGAACGACAAATGTGATTATTACATATGAATAGTCAATACCTGATTACTACTTCATATTTTTATAATCCATTTTAATCTTATATGTAGTTGTTCATCTCAATGCAATTGAAACGACATATGACATGACTCATCATGTTAAGCCTATGAGAAGGCTTTGGTTAGTAGGTTTTATCAACTTCTTGTACCTTACTCAACCTTACTACATACTCGTTTTCCTTTGTAATGTATACATTTGCATTACAAAACTTTCTGAGTACGTGTCTAGATCCAATCTAGACATAGGCCCTCTAGCCTTAGAATAGCTCCCACTGTTTTCACAAATTAATGCGGGACTCATCCCTCTTGCACATCTCATGATTGCAAGTGTACTCAATTTCCGTTGTAAATATTTCTCATTGTTCTTTATTGCCTAGAATGATTCTAGAAAATCTATTTCTTAAATAACATAGCCACAATGGTATCTTAACCATCCTAATATGTTTTGATTATGGTTTTGTCGGAAACCATGCGCAATCTCAATTGTCAATTGTCATTTGTGTAACACCCTTACACAAAATTGCATCAAAAACACTTTGCTTTACGTCCTTAATGCTTCTGCAAGCACTTAAGGGTAATCTTTATGGCTTACTTGGTAACTATTACTTAAATTCGATTTGAAACAATTCATCATACTCAAAGTATATGAAGTGTTATACATCATTTCCTATTTAATTGATTCGGCAGCGGAAGCAAATGGAATCAATCAAATATGTTCAACTCGATTGAACTAGTCATGAATTTTATCAACATAAGACTCCTTATTTGACATTAATATCATGTAGACTTATCTCCATAAATCCGGATATTAAAGATATACTATATTTCTCCAAAGTCTTAAATCATTCGCAATGATCAATATGTCATCCACATATAAGACTACTAAAATTTCCGTTTGAGTTGGCTCCTATGAGGTCTATGATGTCTGATTGCAATCTGTTTGAGCTTAAAGTGAAAGGGTCTTATTATACGTGGAACAATAAACATGAGGCGGATTCAAGGGTGTACAGCAGGCTGGACAAGGTTATTGTTAATGATGATTGGCTTCTTTCTTTTCCTGAGTCAGTTGCTCATTTTCTTCCTGAAGGTCTGTTTGACCACTGCCCGTGTATCATTACCATGGCTGAAACCTATGTGAGGAAAAAACCACCTTTTAAATATTATAACATGTGGTCTCTTCCGCTTAATTACCTCACTGTGGTGCAATCTGGGTGGCATATTGAGGTTCAGGGCACCCCAATGTTTAGGATTGTTAAGAAATTTAAAGGATTAAAGCAGAAGTTGAAAGAGCTTGACAGGGCACAGTTCAGTGATATTGAGAATCTAACCCATGTTACTGAACTGTCTCTTAAATATTTCCAAGAACAAGTGATGAGCAATCCTCTAAATCCTGATTTCTGCAATGCTGAGAAGGAATGTGCTCAGGAACTCCTTCAATTAAAGAAAGCTAGGGATTCTTTCTTGGCTCAGAAAGCTAAAGAGGATTGGGCTAAGAATGGTGATGATAATACTTCCTTTTTTCATGCTAGTATCAAAAGAAGGAGGGCACATAATAGAGTGTATCCAATTAAGGATAAGGATGGGGTTTTATGCTCTAAACCTCATGAAATTAAGAATGCTTTTGAGGAGTATTATTATGGGTTGTTGGGTTCCTCCAAAGGGGTGCATCCTGTGCATAAGGGGATTGTTCAATCTGGTAGTTGTTTGACTGTTGAGCATCAGAATTTACTTACTCAAGTTGTCACGGATGATGAGATCAAGAAGGCAATGTTCTCAATACCTGGCACTAAAGCACCAGGGCCTGATGGCTATAGTAGCCAATTTTTTAGAGACTCTTGGGCTATAGTAGGCAAGGATGTTTGTGCTGATGTAAGGAACATGATAAGTACTGGAAATATTTTGAAGGAAGCCAACAATACCATCCTTACTTTGCTTCCTAAAGTGGATGTGCCTGACACTGTCATGCAGTTCAGGCCTATTGCCTGCCGTAATACAGTTTACAAGTGTATGGCTAAAGTGGTGTGTTCCAGGCTTAGTAGCATTCTCCCTGATATTATCCACCCTTCTCAAAGTGCATTTATTGCTGGCAGAGACATTGTGGGTAACATTTTAATTTGCCAAGACCTCATAAAGCTCTACAAAAGGAAAAACTGTTCTCCTAGGCTCATGATGAAGATTGACCTTCAAAAAGCGTATGACTCCATTGAATGGAGTTATCTGAATGATATGTTGAGGTATCTTAATTTCCCTGACACTAATCTCCTTATGCAGTGTGTGTCCTCTCCCTCCTACTCTTTGTCACTGAATGGTGAAGTGTTTGGGGTTTTCAAAGGTAGAAGGGGGTTAAGGCAAGGGGACCCATTATCCCCTTTGCTCTTTACGATTTGTTTGGAGTATTTGAGTAGGCTGCTTGGAGCCATTCCTAAATGTCATGGTTTCAAATTCCATCCCTTATGTGCTAGACTGAGCATGAACCATTTATGCTTTGCCGATGATTTGATAATGTTTAGTAGGGGGATCTGGAGTCTGTTACTTTACTGCTAAGAGCCTTTAGCACCTTTTCTTTTGCCTCTGGCCTTCAGATGAATAAGGATAAGTCCATTTTTTATTGTAATGGGGTTACTGATAGTGTTGTGCAGGCTATTGAGAATGCTTCAGGTATGAGAAAGGCAACCATTCCTTTTAAGTATTTGGGGGTAAAAATTATGCATAAGAGGTTGGGAATCCTGGATTGCCAGTGTCTGGTGGATAGGGTAACTGAGAGGATACAAAGGCTAGGGGCTATGAAACTCTCCTATGCTGGGAGAGTAGTCCTTATTTCTTCAGTACTCAGTACATTACATAGCTATTGGGCAAGGGTATTCATTATTCCAATGATTGTTATGAAGAAAATTGAATCAATTTGTAGAGCATTCTTGTGGTATGGGAATGATAGAAGTGAGAGACCTTACCTGGTGTCTTGGAAACAAATCTGTCAACCCAGAAGGAAAGGGGGTCTTGGTTTCAAAATTTTGCATACTTGGTGTAACACCCCCATACTCCGAGCGCCTTACCAGGACCACTCAGGTATGAAGACATCACCATCTCGGTCGCCCGAGGTATGATAATCAAATAGACAAAACGGAAACAACATTTATTATAATAGTTTAATGAATGAATACAATCCTTGAAACCAAACTGAAAGCACGATACATTATTCCAAACTATCTGTTCTCAACTGAAATGTAAATAAATGCTAAACTACAAAAAGACTCTATCGTCATGTCGTGGCCATCCCAAAATCCCGGTACTCATCTCTATACCTGTTCAATATCTGCTCACCATCCCCGAATGGATCACCGCAGTTTTACAAAACAACACCGGGTCGACTAATCACACAATCAATATAGATAACAACAATAAGACAAACAGACAAATGAACCGCCACACACACACACACACACCAACCAACCGTCTCAATCACCGACCCACTTTGGACCAGCCACGCCGGGGGACCGCACCGTTCCCACCTAAGCCCCGCTCATCGTACGAGCGATAACCCTGTATCATTAATGTGCACATCCCCTTCCGTGGCGGGTTCCACGAAGGGCGAAACTAGGGCGTGAGATCACTCCCGCAAGTGACCCCACTCAGCCGAGAACGCATCTCGAGAACCATCAACAAACACAACCACAATCACAATCACAATTACAATCATCATATCAATCAACTAATTACAGCACATCACCAATATCCCATTATGGGACTAATACTGAGTAGGAAATCCTACCTGGAAAGCACAACACGCAGACGGTATCTACAAAATTGTCTCAAAACGCCTCTTCTATGAACTCTCCTCCTACCATACAACACATAGATACTACTATTCAATTACTACTCATAAAATCCCCAATTGCTAAATTAGGGTTTCAACTACCTTATCAAAACATTATAAAACTTATGTTAAAAGCTTACCCTCGACGCAAGGAATCCAACAACACGAAAAACAACGAGAATCGACCGTCTGAACTCCGGGAATCGTTAAGGATGCGATTAGGAAGAAGAACTGCTGCTTTCTCTCTTAAACAAGTTTTAGGTTTTGGTAAAAGTGTTTTAAAACAAAGACGAATTGGTTTAAATACCCTAATCGCATAATTAACAAAACCCGCGAAAACTCCCCGTAAAACCGGCGCGCTCGATCGAGTACCCAAGGTACTCGATCGAGTACTCCCTACTCGATCGAGTGCCCGAGCTACTCGATCGAGTGCCCAACAGTCGAAACTATTTATCTTCGCAACTTGCCCTTACTCGACAGAGTAAGGGCTACTCGATAGAGTACCCCAAGACATATAAATACGGAGTATTACGGTTCTTCCCTCCTTAAAAGAACTTCGTCCCCGAAGTTCAACCCATACATAAAAAACAAACATGCTAACTCGATCAAGACACAACAACGTAACTAAGAACTCGAAACAAAACTCCAACCCAAACATGAACTCGTAACACCAACTCCACTAACTATTCCTACCTCCACAACATGGCTCACGATATCGTATCAACTCCACATATATATATCTCTCACGACACCAACTCCATACATAACCAACTACATCTCTCACGACACCAACTCCATACATAACCAACTACCATCCTCTAATGCCGCTAGCTCCATAATATCATCCACTATCAAATCCAAAATCAAGACACTCATAGACATCAAACGGGATGTTACATTCTACCACCCTTAAAAGGAACTTCGTCCTCGAAGTTTACTCACACTCATAATCTCATCATCCAACTCAAACACTATCGAAGTATTCTCGCATTCCTAACATCAACCTACTACAAGCACGTCCGTGACCTTTTAATACTATCAACCACAACATATACAAATCCATATCTTATGCTACACCAACACTCTACTTTCAAATATACTACCATATGCACACCCATCAAAATCTCTTTTTTTTTTTTTTTTTTTTTTTTTTCACATCCTACTCCTCTTAAGATAAATGTTACGTCCTCGTAACTCACTAATACTAAATACTAGATACATCTCATTACTCTCTTTACCACCACATGTGTAAGATAACCGCTTATAATCTAAACACTCGCCATGCATATATCCAAGGCTCTCTTACTTAAACATTCCTCATACCTCAACTCATTCGTCACATCCATCTAACCCGTACCTCAAAACTCGTAGCAAAATCACCATACTAACTCTCCATTATTTCTGCAAAACAACATACCTCTCTATGTAAGGCACTTATCTCCCAGAAGCATAACTCACGATCCACACTCGTTATGTACACGCACACTAGATCATCAAGTTCTTTCTTCCATTACCGCAAAACTCATACACAACTTAACATGACACTAATTCCCAATACCCTACACTCATTGTCTCAACAAAAGATTATGAACCACCTGCATCTTTCGGGTCATTACCACACATGTTCTACGACTCACTTGCCATTACCATGTCTACTGAAGCCTTAACTAGAGCAAGATCATAATTATTGTAACGACCCCTCACAACCGTATCCCATCAATAGAACATCACTATACCATGACAACAACGAAAACATATTCAACTCTATTTCCTATCATACTCTACCTCATTCTTAACTTAACTTTGGTAAAGAGAACATCAATAAGCAAGACAACCGTCTACATGCGAAAATCGAAACTCGCAGGAGCAACATCAAACAGAACAACAAACTATGTATAATCGGTATGTACTTTCGAAACTCGAATCATAATCATCCCGCCTAATCCACCACAACCGGTGACGGCATCACAACACCGCCACCAACAGCCACACCGTAGTGCGAAAATACCCGCATCACAACACTAAATATCGTGTCCGGATCACCACCCGAGGCACCACAACCACCTCGATAGACATCACAACTGCATACAACTCCCATAAACACTGACTCAGGATAACTTTTCAGTCAAGAAAAACTTACTCAAATCCACTTTACTAAATCATAGCACAACATATTTTATGAATTAAACAGATACTAACCTCGTGAATATCATCCCCTTACCATATCACATATTGACATGTATCATGAATACAGACAAGCATAACTAGTCATGCCAAATCAGTCAAATTATTACCTTTTTGGATATCATTCCAACGTTCTCGTATCCAACATGTATTACAGAAAATTCAGATAACAACTTATAATTATCACACCATACCATTTCTTGTGAGGTCACAACCTCACACAAACATTTATACATATGACATAGACCCATAATCACATCCAACCAATCAATCCCGATCACGTAAGTTACCCCTCGATAAAGGTTACCTGTCGCCCGAGTTTAACTCATATGCCCCTCATAACATATTCCCCCATTCACACAACCATCACTTCCTGCCAAATATAACCATACCTTTACTATTCAACTATTAGCATCCGCCTCATCTAACCACATCTTATACCCTCTTACAATCATACACAACAATCAGGTCCCTACCAAATCAACCTTTTTTAGAATTGCTACCTTTCTAATATACCATCACTCTTAACCACTAGTGACAACACCACAAACGATAACACTACCACTGTCCGAACATCAAACCTCTTACACTTATCTCTAAACATCACGATTTCTTTCCTATCTTTGGTTGACATCCCAAATAACAAACATCGAATCCATCAACAAAATTACCTCAATATTCTTCCCAATACTATCCTTAATTGTATCATCATCTAACTCTCCGCCAAAATCTCGTATTGTGCAAATATTCTACCAACTTCTTACTTTCCTTAATTCCTCGAAACTCATGATTAATCATGTTGTCCTGAAACTCCTATATAACCATTAGCTAACATCCTCGTGATACTATCACACATTTCGATGATTCCTTACCTTTATATCACATAACTCCGGGGAACATTTTCCTCGCTTACTTTCATCCTTCCTTTCTCTTTACACTCAATAATACCAATTAATAGTTCAACTCCTTATTTCTTCTACCTAACTCTTTAGTAAACCAGTTACCTTCTCATCGCTCTAAAACCCAAATCCCATTATTTTATATCGATATCACCTTACTCTTTCTTACCATGGATCTTCTCTTATTATGCTATCACTCACACTTGCCACTAATCTATCCATAAAATCAACGTTCTTGTTCAACAATTGCATCTCCCTTCTTACATCTCTAGAAATCAAAATTCCTTTCATACCGCTAATTGCCCAAGGAAAACCCACAATAGTTTCATCTCTTAAAAAGCCAATCTCCACCCCGCGACATGTCTCCACAAAGTTCACTATATACCACTCTTCTCAACCCCTTTAAAACGAACTTTCATTATGTATATTCTTAACCCACACGGCTCTTAACTACCTCCCTCCATAATTCTTTACACATCTCAGGTTGTCACTATCCATATCCTTACTCTCAATCCTTTCATTCTCACGTTCCTTAGACTCACATCATCCTTTGCCCACATTCACTTACTTTTACGTTACTCAACATACAAACATATCCCTCATCTCATCTCACAAAACATGCTCTATGTCTCTATACACCATACCAATCTTCCTTTTCTTTTTCCACTATCTATCACAACACATATAACTCATGTCCTCCCACCGAACTCATACTCACCACAGTGCCACTCACTACACCACAAGATTGGGTAACTTACGCGTCAAGACCAATATACATGTAAAACAATGCATAAAAGAGCAAAATAATAACTTTGAATTAAACATAATATGCAACGAATTCAAAAGATAAGCATATGACCCAAAACAGGGTC
Source organism: Silene latifolia (assembly GCF_048544455.1). NCBI lineage: Eukaryota > Viridiplantae > Streptophyta > Magnoliopsida > Caryophyllales > Caryophyllaceae > Silene > Silene latifolia. The sequence continues at coordinate 106,285,305 of NC_133535.1, forward strand.
ACTAGATCGAGTCATAGAAGCCACTCGATCGAGTAAGGGACTTACTCGATCGAGTAGGTCAAGATCCGAAGCACGTAAAACAAATCACCAGGGCTACTCGATCGAGTGATCGAGGTACTCGATCGAGTGCCCCCTTACTCGATCGAGTACCAAGGATACTCGATCGAGTACCCTAATTCTCAAGACTTTGTCCAGTTTTCGTAAAACAGTCATAACTCACTCATTACTTGATCAATTTGGGCGTGTGACCTATCGTTAGAATCGTAAAAGGACAAGCTATCATCTCCAATTGGAATCACATCAAAATCATTTATGCATCTCAAGTTATAACAGTTTAAAGACAACCTCTTTATAAACGAAAAACACAACTATTGATTTTTACTTCCCAAACGACTTAAACAACAACCAAGCAAACAAAACCAGTCCAAAACTCATAAAACCAAAGATTCGTAATCATACGTTACTATTTTCAAAAATCAAGCAACAACATTCATCATGCACATAGGTTATTTAACTTGTCAATCACGATTTACCCACATAAACATGCTCCACCCATGAATTTCATATTCTTATGCAATTACTTACTTAATCTCTTCCAACTAATTCATCAATTACAGCTACACACTTCTTACAACATATACCCATGAACAATCGTGGACAAGTACATAAACTTATCATACAACTCTATGCAGACAAAATATACGTATACAACACAACATTTCTATTCGCATGTTATTATTATGTCACATTATGAATCATCCATCATGTTTCTCATTCCAACCACAGTTCTATATATCTCATCAACAAGTTTCCTCATATCATCATTTTCTTTCACATGCTCATCTTTCTACTTCAACATCCAACAATTAACACATTCCATCACATTCATAAACCAGTTAACCAAACACACATACGACTCGACAAACACTTTCCCATGTGACCGGTTCAAAGTTGTAGGGCGACCCCTTGCGGCTTTAGGACGTCTCCCAAGCCTTTGCACTAGCTCCTACAACTTTTACCCCGGGTTCATTTTAATTGACTCCCTATGTTCATTAAGTTCATTGGTTACAGGTTTCAGGATCGTCGCTCTGATACCATTTGTAACACCCCCATACTCCGAGCGCCTTACCGGGACCACTCGGGTATGAAGACATCACCATCTCGGTGCGCCCGGTATGATAATCAAATAGACAAAACGGAAACAACATTTATTATAATAGTTTAATGAATGAATACAATCCTTGAAACCAAACCGAAAGCACGATACATTATTCCAAACTATCTCGTTTTCTCAATCGAAATGTAAATAAATGCTAAACTACGAATGGAGACTCTATCGTCATGTCGTGGCCATCCCGCTATCCCAAAGTACTCATCTCTATACTGTTCAATATCTGCTCACCATCCCCGAATGGATCACCGCAGTTTTACAAAACAACACCGGGTCGATACTAATCACACAATCAATATAGATAACAACAATAAGACAAACAGACAAAATTAACCGCCACACACACACACACACACAACCAACCGTCTCAATCACCGATCCACCGGACCCGCCACAGCCGATGGGGGACCGCAGCCGTTCCCACCTAAGCCCCGCTCATCGTACGAGCGATAACCCTGTATCATTAATGTGCACATCCCCTTCCGTGGCGGGTTCCACGAAGAGCGAAACTAGGGCGTGAGATCACTCCCGCAAGTGACCCCACTCAGCCGAGAACGCATCTCGAGAACCATCAACAAACACAACCACAATCACAATCACAATTACAATCATCATATCAATCAACTAATTACAAGACATCACCAATATCCCATTATGGGACTAATACGAGTAGGAAATCCTACCGGAAAGCACAACACGCAGACGGTATCTCAAATGTCTCAAAACGCCTCTTCTATGAACTCTCCTCCTACCATACAACACATAGATACTACTATTCAATTACTACTCATAAAATCCCCAATTGCTAAATTAGGGTTTCAACTACCTTATCAAAACATTATAAAACTTATGTTAAAAGCTTACCCTCGACGCAAGGAATCCAACAACACGAAAAACAACGAGAATCGACCGTCTGAACTCCGGGAATCGTTAAGGATGCGATTAGGAAGAAGAACTGCTGCTTTCTCTCTTAAACAAGTTTTAGGTTTTGGTAAAAGTGTTTTAAAACAAAGACGAATTGGTTTAAATACCCTAATCGCATAATTAACAAAACCCGCGAAAACTCCCCCGTAAAACCGGGCGCTCGATCGAGTACCCAAGGTACTCGATCGAGTACCCCCCTACTCGATCGAGTGCCCGAGCTACTCGATCGAGTGCCCAACAGGTCAGAAACTATTTATCTTCGCAACTTGCCCTTACTCGACAGAGTAAGGGCTACTCGATAGAGTACCCCCAAGACATATAAATACGGAGTATTACACTTGGAACCTAGCCCTTATTGCTAAATATGTTTGGTGGGTGGAAAAGAAGGCTGACCATCTATGGGTGAGGTGGGTGCATGCCATTTATATCAAGGATAGAATCTGGAAGGATTATGAGCCTTCTAGTTGTTCTAGTTGGGCCTGGAAGCGTATCTGTCAGGTCAAGAATAGATCCAAACCTCTTCTTTTTTATGCTGCTTGGAGGGATCTTGATCAGGACTATTCTACCCTGATGGGATACTCTTGGTTGGATGATGAGGGTGCTGATGTCCCGTGGTATCCATGGATTCAGAATGGAATGTTGCTTCCAAAACATTCTTTTCATGTCTGGCTGATTGCTCAGAACAGATTACTCACCCAAGACAGGTTACTAAAGATGAAGATCATACATGCCAATAGTTGTTTTTTGTGTGGAAATGCAGAGGAGTCCATTGATCATTTATTTTTCATTTGCCCTTATAGTCAGCAATGCAAGCAGCTTCTGGCAGTATGGCTTGACTGCTTCATTCCTGACCAGGGAGTTATTCAGTGGTGGATAGGCTACAGATGCAGATCCTTGTTTATGAAGCAGTGTATTGCAGCCGGTCTAGCAAGTCTTATGTATGGAATCTGGTTTGCTAGGAATAAGAGTCGAATTGAGCATGTCTTACCTCTCCCTGCTGTTATTATAAAGCAGGTGAAGGGGTCTTTTAGTATGCAGTTGAAATGTCGTAGAATAGAGCATAGGGATTGGAGAGTTCAGGCCTGGTTAACACGGCTAGAACAAAGCATGTAATAGACTAGGGATGCATATCTCTAGTGACAAATTGTTTGGTTGGGCATTAATATAACACTTACATTTCCCCAAAAAAAAAAATTCCGTAACTCCCACTAAACTTCATGTATAAACACAACTTCTCGACTTATCGGGAAATTTTTTTTACTATGATCAAATCATTGATTCCAACTCATTGACCCTCTCTTAAGTTTCACATTATCTTAGGATTGCAAGAATCTACAAAACTCAAGACATGTATTGAATACATTCCTTCTAATTGAAGAAGTGGGTTTTAGATTCACTCGCTATATATCTCATTATAATGAAATACAATCCTTAGACTTAAGCTTCTCAACTAGTGCAAAACCCTTTGCTACCAATCAAGCTTTGAAATCTCTCTTTATTAGTGCAAAACCCTTTGTCACTAATCAAGCCTTTTATTTCGGATTTTCATGGCTCTAAGCCTTGTATTGAGTTGTGACTTCAACATTCTCATGTAAGTCATATGTTCATTACTTTATAGAAGTAACATGAGTCAATTAATTGCTTTGTAAGTTGTAAGTTTTTTACTTTCTAAAAGTAACACTAATTCATCATCTTCAACAAGTGATGAGTTTAACCTCCTAGATTTTGAAGAAACAACGTCTTACACAAAATGTCTTATGTAGCCAAGAAAGACCAGTTTCTTGCGACAAAACATTCTTTGTGGCTCTTGAATAATTTCTCCCACTCTGTCTTCTAGAAATAAACTTGTATTCTAGAAAGACAGCTTCACGAGCCACAATCCCGTTGTACTCGTGATTATAGTAAGGAAAAATGAGCATTTGTTTCTTTTGAAAACTTACAAACATGGTACCCTATCATTTCATATCTCATATGATTCGTTTTAGATTTAGTGGAACAATAATTTAGACAAAATGATAAAATCCCTAAAAGGATCAAGTAACTCAAAGTAACTTGATTGGAGTCCAAACCATATCGAATAGCATTTGATTTCTTATCCAACCACACATTATCCCATAATGTGTGTTATGAGAGATTAACTTGTGATACTATATCACATTTCATTTGGCTTATATCAAAGTCTTCATTTTGATAATCCCATCACGACTAAATCGTGATTCCTTGAACTCTTTGAATTTCTTCAAAGTTTTCTCTATTTACCTTATTAAGTGAACACATTAGCGTCAACTTAAATCGTTGGTAAAAGAAAATGATCAACCTATTTTGGATCAATGATTTACAACCTCAATCTCCTTTTCAACCAAAAGGCACGAGACATCTTGCTTTGAATACAAGATACGCATATACCATAAGATCTAATGGTTTCAAGAGTACTCGATAACTCTTTGCGTTCATCATTCCAGAATCTAAGGTTCAATCTTGGGTTACCAATTTGAGTCTTGCATCATCTACATGATATATCATTCTAGTTTGGTTTAGAATATAATCACCTTGATAATGGGCTAGCCATACATCAAATCATGGTGTATAGGGTCACAAAAATGAAACCTCTTTTGTATCTTAACAAGTTTATATTCTTATTTAGAGTTTATGCACTTAATAGTCACAATTAAGTACAACTCTAAACCCAAAAACTAGATTGAGTACACAATGACTCTATCTCTCGACATTATTTGATGCTAGTCGTCATATTCTAATCATCCTATGTATCAAATACAATGATGAAAACCACCATCGGTTTCTAATATTGACGAAATGGTACTAGCAAAACTTATGTTAATCAAATAAATAAAGAACTAAGTCTTATTAGATGTCCCACAACTAACTTGCTTATTCTTTAACAACTTGGGGTAGTTTCCTTTCTAGTGTCCAACACTTCCAAAATGGGAAATTTTATCGGTCGAAATTGATAGGTTTAATAATGTTATTCCCAATAACATTACTTTTGCCTTTATCTTGTCAATTCCTTTCCAATCTTTACTTCCTGAACATCGTCCTTTCTTAACGATTAAGAGAATGCTCCCACTCATTTCAATGAATCTTTGCTTAGAGAAGCAAAAATTTAATTTCATGAAGACTACTCTTCAATTTATTCGTTTAGTCTTAAAACTTTCATTGAAGTGGTTGCGGTATTTTGGTCAATTTTGATTTCAAACAAATCTAGTTACCAAAATGATGTAACGTTTCAAAGTACTTAACTCAATTAAGCATATGAGAAACAATTCATTGTAAGTAGATATGTTAGTCAAGAATCAAAAACCCTTTTGATCACGAATAACTTTTATCTATACTCTTTACAAGAGATCCTTAGCAATGGTTCATATGAGGTTTTAGAAGCAAATTCATATTTGTCTTTAGTTACGATGTTTTAATGGAGATTTGAATCAAAAATCAAAATGATATCGTATATGAATTGTGGTAAAGAAATAGAACAATATGATAACGGAATAATGGAAAACTTAACATTTATCGTTTTATTAATACTTGTAAATAACAAGTAAAGCATTTACATAGTGACCTCTACCCAACTATGATAAATGATTCCAAGATCCAAATTCATATTAACTTGGGCATCGGTAAAGCCGAATACATCCCTTATCAATATAACTCGGTGGATTAACTCTTTAATCGATTCTACTTTTAGAACTCTCGGTCGATAAAATTACTCAAATATTTATCTATAGCCCGGAACACATGCGACTACGGTCACGAATACTTCCGTTGAGCTCAATCCAAATTTCAAATAGATGTGTCCATGATCCAAATTCACATTAACTTGGGCACGGGGTAGCCGATTCATCCCTTATCAACATGAATTCGGTGGATAGACATTTATCACCCACTTCCCCTACGTAACAAGGTTTGTACCCTGGTGTGGCCGAGCGCACTCCCTCACGAAATAGGTTTTCATGGTTTCTACTTTTTGGTAAGGCTAAGTCTCAATTGTTTATTTTAGCGAGAGGTCATGTCAATTTATTATCTATCACGTTTTAAGTGAACTAAAGCGGTGAACTACGATAATTATAATTGACACGGTCGATTAACTCGATTTAAAATGCATGTTTAGTTATGGCGATTTAGCGATGCATGCAAAATATAAATAAAATGCAAAGCATAAAAATAAAATCCTAGTATGGCCTTCCTAAAATAGTAAATCTAATAAACTATTACAAATTCGGAAACCAACTCCTTTGGTCCCTTGAACTTCGGTCTTGGCACGCACTTCAAGGTAACACTTTCTTTGATGGATCGCCTTCTCGAATGGCACCGTCATCAAAGAACTCCGGAATAATTAAATTACAAAATGAATTACATGATTTCCTATCATACATTTGTAATTAAAATAAAAATAAATCTATTAAATTACAAAACGGTGATACGAGATCACAATAATTACAACCGAATCGATATTCCCATACATTTCGGGTAATATCAATTAAAACTAAGGCCATACTAAGTAAAATTACATAATTCAAAAATTACATAAAATTAAAATATAACAATCATAAATAAAATGCAGCATTATAATATGTATGAACATGCTAGATTTTATGCTAAATCGCCTTTTAAGAGCCAATATCGTATATTAATCGGTTTTTACGGATTTGCGTGATTTAACTTATTAAAATCACAATAATTACATAAATTCATATTTATGTACAAGTTAATTACTCTAACCATCTTAGGACTCAAAATTAGTCTCCACTAACATTTTGACAATAATTAACCTTGATTTCTTTATATTGTTCATAAATGGACCCAAAAACACAAAATTATGCTATAAACTTCAAATTAAATTATAAAAATTTCAAATAAATTCGAAATTTAAAATTTAAACTCATGAACATTCTGGAAAAATACCATGACACTCATAATGTTCAAAACTTATGTTAAAAATTTCGAAAAATTATCGAGAAAAACAATGTTGCGGTTTTATCGTTTTTATCAAATATGACCATTAAAATATGAGAAAATTTATTTTCATCAACTTTTCACTTTTAGATCTGAAATATATGATAAAATGCAACATGTGACATTTTTCTATAGTCATGAAGTATGTTTTAGCATTATTACTAATTTTAGTCACTATTTATGTGTTTTTTCATCAAAACTTCATAAATCATGCATAAAGACTTCATTATAGCCAAATATTTTAAACACATCTTGTAAAATTGCATGTGACAACATACTAAATTTCCATAACCAGATTCGAAATATAACTCATATTAACTTATTTACCCATTTAAATACGATTTTAACTTTAAAAATCCATATTTCGAGCAAAACAACTCATTTTATCATGAAAATTTACAGGCCATCAGTAGATAATATATGTGAAAACATATCCAAAAAAACACTGAAAAATTCGAAGTTTAGCTATTTTTCGTCCAAAAATGACATTTTTATCATAAAAATCACATTTTAATGCCAATATTATATAAAATGAACAATAAAATCCATAAATAAACCAAAATGTCCTAAAAATCACTTAGGACCAGAAACTTTTAACATGCAAGGTTATTTTTAGGTTTATCTTCATAAAACCAAATTAATTAGTTTTCAATGTTAATCATATAACTCGGAAAAACTATAAACCGATTTGCATGCAAACAACCTAAGGCTCATGATACCGCTTGTTGGGATTCACTAATTCCATTACTTAACATATTCATATATGTGACATTTTAATTTAGTCATAAAATTAAAACTAGATCTTATGCATGCAAATTAAAGCAAGATAAAAGAAGAAATCGTCAATCTTACATTGAGGTTTCGTATTTTGGGCACCAACAAGATCTCATACTTGTTAGTTCTTGAGCTTTCCAATAATAGATGAACAAGATTCAAGAGTAGAATCTCTCCTCAAGGATTTATATCAAGGAACCAATCTTAATGCTAATACCAATTTTGTTACTAGAAATTATGTATTAGCTCCTTAAAAATCACTAACTTAGATATTACTAGCTACAACTAGTAATATATAAGAAAAATATTAGTATGGAAAGGAATTTTTTGAACTTTATTTCTCTAGAAAACTAGTAGAGAAAAGGAGTAGAGAGATAAGTTGTTTCATATGGAATGAATGATCAAAATGAGAAAACTATTTCTCATTAGTGGAGTGGAGGGGGCCGGTCAAGGAGTGGATTAGAGTGCCCACTCCTTGCTCATCTTTTGCTACAATTTGTCTTCACAGTATATGTAGCATGCTAGACTAGGGTATTAATAGGTTTTCTTAATCATGACCTATTTTCTCTTAAAAAGAACACCCATTATCTATGGTACCCTCCATTTTCAGTCCAAATGGATAAAATGGTTTCCATTTTATCTTTGTCATTTGTAATATTGTCACATGTCACATATTACATGACCCATTATGTAATTATGCAATTTTAACTCCTTAAAAATCATAATACACAAAAATGAAACAATTAAATAATTTCACTAGTAATTCTCAATTACTATCTTATAAAAATTGTCACTTTAATATAAATTACAACGTCTTGTAATTTAGATGGACCGTTCATTCCCGTCTCAATTGTTTCATAAACAATAAACAATTCTAAGTAAATAAAACAATTCGATTACTTAGACGGAGTCTTATTTAATCCAATTACAATAAGACCGTCAACTTACTCATAAAAATCATTTCCAATTTTAAGGTAGTAATTAACTCGTATCTACATACGATTAATTAAATAATCAATTAAGACCGTATTCCCTAAAGATATGACCTTAAGGGATCAATCGGTCACCACCGTCCGCACGACGAATGTCAAACTCTAGTCGACCAATCATTACCGATATGTGTGGACCAGTTGACTGTAAAATATTACATCCCACATGTATCCTTAAAATGAGATTTAAACATGTGATCATCATGATCGACAGTTGTGATCGCATTATTGTCGGAGGACACTTATTCCAACAATTCCCAAGTCATACTCAAAGTCATCGGCATGTATAGACTTGGATCGTCCTTTGAAGAAACTCAAGAACGTGAAGAAATATGAGGCTCAGGCGGCAGTGTGACCTCACACTGATCTCGCCTCTAAAAAGATTTCGTTCATTATAATTCTGTAACCTGTCAATTTCGAACTCAACTCTCATCAGCAACCATATTTCTTTTCTTAGCCATCTAAGGGGAAAAAAAGCCACTAAAAAAAAAAAACACTTATAAAGTAAAATAATATTTAATTAGTAAAAACGATAAAAGTGGAACAAATATAATTTTTTTTTTTTTTTTTTTAAAAAAAAGAGGTTTGGACGTGGAATAATCACATCCAAACCTGAGCCTGGATGTGGTAGTCCTATCTATGAACCTAGGCTCGGACGTGGGGCCTTCATATCTGAACCTAGGCTCGGATGTGAAGACCCCATGTTCGAGCCTAGATTTAGAGGTGGAACAACCATCCACGTTCGGCTTATGTTTGGGCGTGATTTGGGTTTGATTATACTCTAATCCCTTTTAATTCGTTAAATGAAATTGCTAATTTTATGAAAAATTAACAGGATTAATAAAAATTGCAAAAATAGATCATGTATGCCGTCATCGACTTGTTGCTGGCGGATTTCAAGTGTAGATCGAAAAATTTGAAAGTGGTTTTTGTGTTAGTGAAATGTATGGTTTTTATTATGTTTAATTACGAGAAAAGAGAAAGAGGTAGAAAATGAAAAGTTGAAAGGGTGTTTGGTTGGAGGTGTTGGAATGGAATGAAATGGATTTGAGTGATTCTAGTGTTTGGTGGGGCATTTTGGAATGGAGTTAAAATCCTGATGGATTCTAATTCCACTCCAACAGTCCAACCCCCTGGAATCTCATACCCACCTTCTCCGTTCCACACAATTTTAGAGTGAACCAAATAATAAATAATAGGTATGGGTTCTAAATCCATCCCCTCGTGGTATCTCATTCCATTTCAATCCATTCCGACCTTTTGAACCAAACGGCCTCAACTTTATCGACGATAAATAACAAATGGGTATTGAAATGATCACATCGATGACGAAGTAACCCAACTTGAAAACTAGAGTAAGCCCAACTATAACCAAGTCAAGTAAGGCCGGCCCCTTAAGCAGAGAAGACTGAAGAGGGGTATAAAGGACAAATTGTACAAATACACAAGAGAAGTAGCAGTATAAAAACGCTGATAGAAATTAGGGTTAATCCACCTCGCATTCGTCCGCCATTTGCAGCAGCCGCTTTGAGAGCAAAAAAATCATCAAACAAAGCAAGCTTGTGAAAATGGGTCACACCAACATCTGGAACTCTCATCCTAAGCTTTACGGCCCTGGCTCTCGTACCTGGTATTCTTCGCATTCTTTCTTCATTTCTCCTAGTATTTTCTTGGCTTCTTTAGAATGAATCTTATGTATTGATGTTGTTGCTTTATCAAGATGGAGATTTTTTTTCTTTTTTTTTTTGGTGTATACTTAGCATTCAGAATTCTTTCTGAATATTTGTTCCAAATCATGTTGCCCATTTAATTGATACTTCCTCCTTTCATTTAGATTCCATAAGTTTCATTAAAATACACCTTACATATATTAAACAAACGTATGGAATCTAAGTGAACGGAGGAATTATTTGGATCTTGCATTTGAAATGTTGATGTGCTGTTGGAAATTATATTGCCCTTTTAACAATGTTGTTGAATGGGTTTTTGCATTTGGAATCAATACCTAATTTTATTAGGCAGTTTATAGGTGAACCCATGGTGGGTCATCGCTGATTAGTCTTAGGAAAGTTGATTTTTGTTAGTTTCGTTCCAACCAGGGACGAAGCTAGAGTAAAATTATGACCGGGGCCGATTTCTATTTCGTCCCAGGTCTATATTCATGTATCATAAATTTCAAATCATTATTTTAACAATTTCGATATATTTATTCATACGAAACATACAACTAACATATACTCCGAATTTTTATGTATCTAGTAAATTTTACTTATATGTTTTTTTCAACAAACTTAATTACTCCATATTTTATGTATAGAGCGTTTTTTATTTATACAATGAAATAAATCAAAAATATAAATGCTAATAAACGTGTTTTAAGACGGTTCTATTATAAATTTTTATTATAAATTAAGGTGAGATTAACCGACTAAAGTCGTTAAATAATCACTAATAGTCACTAATAGAGTAAAATAATCATCGTTTACTAATAGGACCATTCCCAATCACAAAAATAGTTCGATACTTTGTAATTACAAAGGTCCTTGTTGACGTTAAAAATATAATAGGTCGTGTCGTTCAGGGCCGGAGTATAATCGACGCATAATAAGTAAATTGTAAAAGAAAAAAAGAACAACAAACAAAAGCTAAAAGAGGCGCTTCCGTGAGTCGAACCTGCGACTTCAGAGAGATAGTACACGCAATCGTGAAGTTGTTAACCATTTTGCTACTACATACTATTGATCCATTAATTACAATGTTTTAGTTATCTTTATAAAGTCACCCGGGCCATGGCCCATCCGGCCATAACCAAGCTTCGTCTCTGGTTCCAACTGTATGTGTCTCAAGAGACTGATATAAGCGAGGTTGGATTGTCGTATAACCTGAAGAACTTGAGTACTGTTCTCCCCATAGATTTTACGAATATGTTGCACATGCTTTTTTTTGTCTCACTAATTGAAATGAAATACCTGTAGATCGTTTTCCTGATTGCTTTGATTATTTTGATCGGAATATAACGTTTCGAAAGCTAACATAGTTTCGGAGGTTTTACATCTTTCACTAATTATTTTGAACATACTTTCAAGTGAGTTTGGAGTTGTGAGAATGCTAGGCATGTGCAAATTTTCTACAAACAATACGTAATGGAACTGTAAAAGGTCTTTGTTGCGGATCTGTCGTTGTAGAGCTTTTATATTCAAGTTCCAGACTTCCGCAAGCAGTCTATATAGTGTTAGCGACTGAAGTTTCCTTTAAATATAAATGTAACTGTAATTTCTGTTCCTTATTTTGCAGCCGTGTTTGCGGAAATCCCCATGCCATCATCAGGAAGTATGGTCTCATGTGCTGCAGGCAATGCTTCCGCAGCAACGCCAAGGAAATCGGTTTCATCAAGGTTTGCTTTTTTCCTTTTTTTTTCCTTTACCTGTTTATGTTGCCAAAATCTCTTTTCCTCTTGGTATGTTGTTTGTGTAAGATCAAATTTTCTTTCATCATTCTTATTTCACCCCCATATCCTTCTATTTTGCTTACTCTCTTTCTTATAAATATGATCCCCATGTAAGTTGGTGGCAAAATGAAGTTCCTTTAATGAACTTTTTATCTCAAGTTACAATAGTCACCACTTTTTTTTTGTAAATACTGATGTAAAAATAGTTGTTAAATAAACATTCAAATTTTAGGTTGCATCTCTCATCTCTCATTATCAGGCAAAATTGGTAGTTAATTACGTACTAGTTACATTGTGATATATCCCACACAATAATATTTTCAGTCTACAAGTTTGCATTCGTATCCGATGTCTGAAACTTTGGACTTTTACTTTCCGTGGATTTTGACATGCATTGATGTAGTACAAGCGTTTTCATTTTCGTTTTTTCATTGCTAACATCATGAGCATGAAATTTATCTCATTTCTGCTGGTGAGCCTAATTTGGACATTGTTTCTATTAATTTCAGTACCGTTAATTGGATGGAGCTTATTCATGTGGACTGCGAGCTCTAGCTGAAGTAGAAGATCTTCTGTCTTGATGTTGTTTAAAGGACTTAGTAGTATTATGAAGTGTTTTTTTGTTAGCTTTACACATTTCTTGGTGCTATATTGTCACCATGTTATGACACTATCGCTAAATTTTGCGAGCACTTTGTTGTGACGGATCTTTATTGTTCTTTTGATTTAAGGATGATCTTTATTGTTTTCGACTTCCTGGTTAGAGCCTTTGATGATGATATTATTGTTTTCCATTTGTGTGCATCTTTATTGTTCTTTTGATTTAAGGATGATCTTTATTGTTTTCGACTTCCTGGTTAGAGCCTTTGATGATGATATTATTGTTTTCCATTTGTGTGCATCCTTGGTAACTTGTTATTGATTGATGTCTTTCATGGCCACCATAGACAATCTTTACTTGAAGTTATGCATCTTTGATAGATGGCGTATCAATATATATAACTAAAGGAGGCTTTTTTTGAAACATGTAATAGTATCCAACTTTAATAAATCAACTAATTACTTTAATAAATCAACTAATTAAATACTCAAATATCAAAAAACAATACTCCAATAAATCAACTAATTAAATACTCAAATATCAAAAAACAATATTCCAACTCCACTACAAAACCGTCCTTACAACAAACCATTACCTTAAAAAAATCAAATATCAAAAACAATATCCAAGTCAACTACAAAACCAACCGTCCTTACATAGAATAGTGGTACACCTCTTACATCATTTATTTCAATATTTTATTCCGGAACTTTGCATCGTACGCTCAAAGTCTTGGTCCCGAAATAGAAAAGGACAATCATCATGCTATGTTAGTCAAACTCCAGCCACTCTCATAACGTTTGGGAAGAATACTATATCAACATAAACTCTTCTCCTATTTCAATAGCAAGTCAAATTCTTCAATCCTATATCAACATAAAATCTTCTCCTATATCAATATGAAGCCAAAATCTGATGTTATAAATATAGACTTTCAACGTTTAAACAACATTCATCACATCAAAATTTGGCATCTTAAAAGTCGATAAAAGCAACATCCAAATACACGTTGACACCCTACTCATCACCATCACCATGGCACAAAGGTAATCCTGGTGTAGCTTTCTCCTCTTTTATGTCTTTCTACCTTTCCCTAAATCATATACAAAAAATACTTTTAATATCTCCTCATATGTTTTCAGGAATTACGCCCTCATCAATGAGCTTAAACCAATACAACAAGTAGATTCAAACAAGGATTTAAGATTGAAAGTCCGTATATCTAGACTATGTAAGGTACACAATCGAATTACAGATAAGAAAAAAGAAGTTGCGACAGATCAGACCACAAAAGGGGACTTATTATGCGTATCAATGGTTCTTCTTGACGAAGAGGTAAAATTTACCTCTTATCTTTGCTTTTTATTATAACATATTATAAAACTCCATATAATACATATATTGTCTTTGATCTCGTGTAGGGGAATTATATCTACGCATTTATTCCCAGTTTCAATTGGGAACGATTCTCCGCAAAGGTTTTTGATGGGAAAATCCATTTAATCAAGAGATTTCAGGTTCTCCCAAATAAACCTGATTATCGTATCGTGGGTGACAACAAACTAATGATTAAATTCTTATACAGCACATACATCAAGGTCTTCGAAGCAGATGAAGCTATAATACCAAAACATAGGTTTGATTTCCTAAAATTCCACAATATAAGTAATCGGCGAGGCAATCATTCAGTTTTAACAGGTAAGTGTATAATTTAGATATATTCATCTCATGAATTGTTATATAGATAGTATTCGTTAACCTTCTTTTTTTTTATTATTTGTAGATTTAATAGGTGTGGTGAAGAAAGAACATGTAAAACCTAACTATTTCGCCCTTGAAATTGAAGATGAAGGGTATACGTTACTCCTACTCTCTACTAGATTCTTATTATACCCTTTTTCTTTGAACTCTGTCAATATAACTAACTCTTAAAATTTTAAAGGGGTGAACGAGTAAGAGTTACATTATGGGATCAATGTCGTTCTGACTATCAAAAGCAAAAGGAAAAACTTACTGATGGCACCCAAACAAAAGTTGTTATTATCACGTCTCTTTTGGTGAAGGACTACAATGGTAAGTATAATCCTGCACAATCAAATACTATTATTCAGTACTAGAAGTTGATTCTTATTCCTTAAATAACAGGTTATAACTGTAGATACCCGTATCCGTCGATATTGGAATTTATAGAGAACCCGACAAACACCCGATGATGATAGGACACATGTATTCTTTAGTTGTCATTGTCATTATTTGGAGCTCGTTTTACGATGTAGAATGGGCGTCGTCGATGAAGTATTTTATTAATTTAAATGATATTTAAATTAATGTTTTTTTAAGTGAGTTCATTTTATTAATTTAAATGATATTTAAATTATAGCTTTTTTAGGTGAATTCAATTTATTTTATTTTATTTTGAATTTATTTTCCCAAGTTTATTTTATTGAAAATAAAATAAATATTTGATTTGAAAAATCATTTTATGAATATATTTGATTTGAAAAATCATTTATTTTAATGTGTTAATTGATTTGAAAAATCGATTTTAAAAGCGAAGAAAACTCGTTTTAAAAGCTTGTTTTTGAGCTCGATTTTAGCTCGGTTTTTGGGCCCGTTTTCTTTACGAGTTGGCACGAATATCGAGTACACTAACCAACCTAAGCCTCTACCCATCCACCCCTGTTCGAACCCCCATAACCACGGCCCAAATTCCATCCCAAACACCCCCAACAGACCCGCATATACACGAGCAGCCCCCTGTTTTGGCAGCTCAATCCCGAGCCCAAAACCCGCTCCAAATACCACCAAAACCCGTACCCATTAACCCTAACCCATACCCTAGTATCCTACCCATATTACCCTAGCTTAATCACCAAGAAAACCCCTCTCAAACCCTCACAAAAGCTGCTGGACAGCAGCTATGCGTGAGCAGGCCCGACCCGCTCTCTCCCTCTCTTTTACCCTACTTTAACTCCTTATAAATACCACCCCTTCACCATACATTCAGGCCTCTAAGTTCTATATACATCCTACCTTCACTTACAAGCTTTAAACTCCAGAAACAAACCCTAATTGCCTCTCAAAAACCCTCCACAAAACCGACATACAAACTGAAACTGTTTGTGTGTCCTCCTCGAAAAACAATTCGTTCCTCCCTCAAACCTCCATCAAAACTCGATTTTCTTGTTCCTAATTAACCACATAACATCCATCTACACATTAGACAAAGATTTACGAGCCAAATTGCCCTTGAGAGTACACGAAATCCCTCGAAAAAGCAGTGTTATACACTCTGTTTTTCGCGACTTTTTCCCGTCTGTCCAGTTCTGTTTGTGCTCGTTTTTCGTGCCCAATAACTCAAAACGAGCAGGGGTTGCTTTAATATCTCTGTTATCCTCTCTTTCTAGTTTTCAAAACATCTTTTAAATCGAATTTTCATCGTGAAACGAGGGAGAAATCGCTGTTTGAAAGTTGCTGTCCAGATTCGATAAAAACGCGTGTTTGCTTTGTTTCTTCGTCGACGACGGCCTCTCGAGATAAAATCTACCATCGATTACGACCCAAGACGGTGTCAACGATACATGTAGGTTGAGGGTGCATCAAATCCTCCTCTTTCTCCTTTTTTTTATTTCGTTTTTATGTTTGTTTTTCTTATAGTTTGTTTTGTTTTGTTTATCGCTTTTTATTTATCGTTTAAATTAACTATGAAACTAGTTTAGTCCGAGTATGAGTTAAAGTACCACCATGAACACCCGCGTTGACTTGAGATGGGAAAAGAAACCGCTACATCAGTCGGTCGTACACCCCCGTCTCATTTACATATCCTCGTGTTCACGGTAGGGCATAAATAAAACGAATTTCTAACTTCGCTCCTCATTTTTGACCCTTTGTTTGTCTCGGCCAATTTGACCCACCTTAGGACCCGTTGCATGTTAGTATGACTTCTGATTGTTAACACATAACTTATTTAGATGACATTAGATCAATTTAATAACCTAATTAGACACGATAGGTGGCATCGACATAGCTTTAAAAATCGATTAACAATTCTATAACCTAATTGAATACATCTTTCTTTTCACTTGATTTCTCGCTAGCATAGGAGTGCGTGATTAGCACCTTCCTATTAACACTCGACGAGTAAGCATTAATCTTATGATATCGTGACCTAATTGGACCCTTTAGGCCGTGTAGAATACACACTCGCGCGTTTCTTCTCAATCGATCAACCTGTCTTATAACTCGTTTTATAACTCGTTTTCTAATCCGTTTCGCAATCATTCGGTCTAACTAATGAACCTAACCTAGGAACTAGGATGGCCTTGTCTTGGCCGTGAGGGTGGCCGTGGTTTGGGCCGTGAGTTGGCCGTGTCTCTCGTCTTTCTCATTTCGTTTTTCTTTTCTTGTTTATCATTTGTTCTTTGTTGTTTTGTAGCTCGTAATTTATAGTTTGTTTATCGAGTTGTAATTTTCGAGTTAGTTTTCTTTTATCGAGTCAAAACCTCTTTCAAAAAACCTTAGTCTTGTTTGGTTAGATGGTTGTGCCCCAATGCTTGTAAGAGCGTAGTAAATCGCATGTTGTTTAAAGCAACATGGCCCGGTTTATGCTAATGCATGCTTTGGTGCGTAGCCCTATGTCTAATTCGATGAGATTAAGTGAAAGCACACATCACGAGGAGTGACCCAAGGCCGTGAGTCATGTAAGCCGTGGGCCACCCCTCTTGTGCACGGTTTCCTAGGCCGAATGGCCGTGTAATGTATCGTGTACGGTTTTGTATGTAGCAATTGTATTTAGATCGAGTTGTATCTTTAATTTATTGTGGTGTCGGCATGAAATGCCTGGTTTGTAATAGGTAGATCCCAATGGCTCCCCCATTCCCCCTAAGCCTTGTTTGCTTTCGTTCATATATTGCTTAGATCAATCAACCCACATGCTAAATTACAACTTTGACAAAGTTAGTTTAGTTGCATCTAAATCGACATAGAAACTTCACATGTTAGGGTTAAAACGATGTTTGCATTTCATATATCGTAGTAGCTATGACCTTGTTTGAAATCTATACTTGACTTAGTAGAGGCCGTTATTGACGGGCGGGGTTGGGTGTCCTTATGGGCTTCCCAACACGTACCCTCACCCCTTACTCAAGATCTATGGTTTGTGGATCCATCTAAATACCATTGGATTACGAGAGTCATTCAAATCGAGTGATATAGGGTACAAGTCTTTATCTTTAATCACTCGTAGTCGATGGGCTTTATGCTTTTCGATGAAAGGTGTAAAGTTGACTTGAACGGTTCCAAGTTCCCAAAAAACTTGGTGGCGACTCTAATATGTCTTAATTCGATTCGAAAGAACCTCGAGTCGATTATGCCTGTGTGGATCCCGCGGACGCAGCTTCCCGAGGGCCTTGTCCACGATTTGGCGACTCACTGGGGAAAAGAGGACTAGTTACACTTTGTTTCTAGGGTCTTTTCCTCCGAGGTGAAACTTGAAAAGAAAGTGTTGGAAAGTAAAACATTACTCATAGTGCTACGATTCATGGATAAACCCTTAAGGACTTGCCCGGGCCGTCCCAGCGTTTCTTCGTGATGCGTGGGGGGCGACGTCCCACTATGCTAGGAATCTGCACATTGCTCGCTTCCACTTCACCTCGCGTGGTTCTTGATGGTGGGGACGATCTTCTAGGTACTCTACCTTAAGACACCTTGCTCTATAAGACCGCAAAAGGATGGAGGGCATAGACCTTCTTGTAGAAGACTTGCCGAGACTTAGAGATGTCTAGGAGCATACATCCTTGTAACATGAGAATGACAATGTGCAAATTGTTTTCCCGAGTCTTTTCGAAATTTCCCATGTCCTTTTCAAAAACCGAACTTTTGAACAACTTACTTTCAAAATAGCATGGTTTTAAAAAACGCGGAATGCTGCCCAAATAGGACTAGAATTTTCGGCCAAAAAAAAAGCTTTTATAGCCGACATGCTGCCCATTTCAAATCTCATTTTTCAAATCGATCATTCGTTTTTCAAAATCAATCCAAAATGCCTCTCGAACCTCAACCAAGCATGAAATGCGTCAAGTCGTGTCCAGGTCATGGCCGTGTTAGGCCGGGTGTGTTTCGTTCTAAGAGTCTAGAACACGACCTTGTTGGGTCACCCAAGCTCACCTCTTGGGCCTTGAGTCATGTTGGTCGACCTTTTGGTCTAGGATAGTCCACAAAAACGCCCAAGCTAGGCCATTTAGGGCGTTTCACCCGAACCTATGGGCTATGTTAGTCCAATCACGGGTTTGGCCACACCGAGTCCGGTTTATAACCGATTTATGACAGTTTGAGTCATGTCGTTTTGTCGAGTCTAAAATGAACCAAGGTCTAGATCCAACCGTGAGTCGAACCTCTGGTTAGTCAATCTCAAGTCGAGTCTTTGTTTGAGTCAAGTTGGGGTCGTGTCCTTAAGTGTGCAGGGGCTCTTACTTTAAATATTGACTCAGTACGGGGTTTTCTTGTAGAAAGGCCGCCAAAAACCCGACGTCAAGCAATGGAAGATGCTGTTAACAAGCTCACTGAGGCCGTGAACCTCATGATGACCCGAATGGATGCAATCGAATCTAAGCTGGGTGAAGATTCCCCTCCACCTCTGACTGATCTGGAGAAAAGGTTCAAGTTCATCGAAGACTGTTTGAAACTCTCCCAGGGGAAGAACATTCACTATGAGAATGCTAGGGCCTATGCCCCGGTGCAGGATAAGTTGCCCACGAACATGGTACTCACTGACATCCCAAAGTTTAAGGGCACAGAAGATCCAGTCCACCATGTTAAGGCCTATAAGGGGTACTTAGCACTAAAGGGAGTACCTGCTGATATGCTCTCTGAAATTTTTGCCCAATCTCTGGGTGAACACCCGAAGGCGTGGTTCTATAATCTTGACCTCAAGAACTTCCCCACTTTCGAAGATATTACGGTGGAGTTCTGTAAGCACTATGCTGACAACGTCGAGATTCAAACCAACATAAGAACTTTGGAGGTTATGACACAAAAGGAAAAAGAGGGCTTTACTGAATTCCTCGCAAGATGGCGCGCTGAAAGCGTGAAACTAGCTAAGAAGCCTGATGAAGTTGAAATGGTAGATAAGTTCGTGAAGAATTTACGACCTGTTTACCGTAATGCTCTGAAATACCAGAATTTTGGTTCTTTCAAAGAATTGATAAGAATCGGGATAAAGGTAGAGGACGATGTCCGAATGGCTGAAGCTGAGAAGCCAAAAGGGTACCAAGGGGCCTCGTCATCTAAAGCAAAAGCACCAAGGCCCGCCCACTTTGTTGAAACTGTCAATCTCTTAGATGGACAGTCAAAAAGGCCTCCGCGCCAAGCTCCGAGGGTATTCACCGATATAGGGTGCACTTACGCCTACGCTCTCCAAAGGCTCATGGCCCAAGGAAAGTTGAAGCCCATTGGTCCAACTCCGGATCCACCTGCTGAACAACAAGGCAAATGGTACAAACCGAATGCCTACTTTGCCTTTCATCAAGGGAAGGGACACGATACTGAAAGGTGCTATCGACTGAAGCACGAAATTCAAGACATGATCGAGAATGGAACACTCCCGATCCCAACTGTTAAACCCAATAACATCACCAATCCATTTGGCGATCACACCAATTTTGTTTCTGTCGAAGACAATATCGATTATTCCCATCTTATCCACCCATGTCACTTGAAAGGGGTGTTTATCGGGAAGATATTTGTGGATTGCTTTGAATTCTTGCCAAACCCGAAGAATGAAATTCAAATCGGGAGTCTTGCTCTAGAATGTACTCCTCTCGTTAACGAAGTTAATAAAGGACAATTCGATTCACCAACCTTCATCACTGGCGTAGATCCTCAGAGGACTACCTCAGGATGGAGGCAGACCATCAAAGGGATCAAGGACAAGAGCCGAGCATCTAAGTTGACAGCTGAACAAGGGAAAGCTCATGACCAGATTTGAAATTATGAGTCGGGATCTGTTTTCTTATCTTAGTTGAGTCGAGTCTAGGATTTTCTTTTCTTGAATTTGAGTCATTTGTTGCGCGATGACCTAGGGTGTGTCCTAGGAATCGTTCTTTCGAGTCTGTTAAGCATTTGTCTTTCCAATAAAAAGTTCCAGTTTCGTTTCCAAATTTGTCTTGTTTTAAATCCTCAATCATTCCGAAACATGATAAAATGCACAACACACTCAAAGGCATCCCTGGGGTAGAAATATGTCCCGTTTTAAAATGTAAGGTACACTAGGATCCCGTGTTTGATTCCTTTACCTATTCCATGTCTGGTGGTAGAAAACCTCCATCTGAACCAATGTTTGTGACAAGCTTTTAGATGATTCTATGACAAACCCGGACTAGGTCCTTGTTTCCCCTATCGATGATGGAAGGCAAGCCTTTTCCCCAACAAAATCATCCCATCTCGAAGAGAGAAGATATCAACCCGTTCTAACAAGGAATTGTTAGTTACTACCCAAATTAGTTGGCGAAGCCCAGTTTTCAAGGTGTATCCATTTGTGACTAAGAGAATGAATAGAAGATCATTTTCAAAGAGAGAAAAAAGATGAAAAAGAATGAAAAAATGAGAAAAAGAGAAAAATTGGAAAAATGAAAAAAAAAAAAAGAAAAAAAAAAGAAAAATGAAAAAAGATGAAAGAAAAAGGAAAAAAAAGAAAAAAGATGTTGACGTCATTGCAGAATGCTTTTGGTTGAATGTCGAATTTACGGAAGCCAGAAATCAAGTCAAGTACCCATAGTTGAAGTTCAATGGGCGAAGCCCAAAAGCGTAAGTAGTAACCTCTTTACCCTCTAAGTCCTTCTTGAGACAGTTACAAGGGATAGTCGGGAATTTTGAGAATCATTCCGCTTGTGCTGTTACACCCAGCCTTTAGGGTCCAGATATGGAGATTTGAACCCACAATGTTTTCCAACCCATTTGCACTCGGATTTCGTCCAAACCGAGACACCTTTTCCAACCACGATGTAAGCCATAACCCATTGGCCTTAGCACCAGAAAATGAACCTTCAGAATGACGGTCCACTATTCAAGCCTTTTGTTGCCAAGCTCCACATCCCAAAGAACCACAAACTTTTGTACCAACCCTAGACACGGGATTTAACGATACCTTACAGGCTAGAATGGGATATGACATGATACCTTAGGTGAAACCTTCGAGTGTGTACACACAATCAAAATGCCTTGTTTATGCACCATGATCGAACTACGTCGGATTTGATTTCGCTCCACGCGAATACGTAGGCAGTCCTTCAGAATAAGGGATTCAATCCACTCATCATCCAAGTTGTCATCTTGTCGGTTTCTTACGGGTCTTAACCAAGTACAAATGAAGCCACCTTTGTTTGAGTCGGTCTTAGCACTCGATGTAGGCTAGGATGAGGATATAGGTTCGGATGAATAGTATCGAGTCTCAGAATGAGCTTTATCTAATGGTTTAGGCAAAGATGCTGAGTCACATAGATGTGGGTTTGTGTTGGGAACATAAAATATGAAAAACCCGCTGTAAAGAAAGAAGGCGTGGAAGAAAAAATAGTAAAAGCCCACTGAAAAAAAAGAAGGCGGTGGCAATAAATGATGAAACTCGCTGAAAAGAAAGGAGGCGAGGAGAAGAGTGACAGAATGTTCCCAACAAGAGTGATGTGTGATGTCTAAGTGTTCTCATAAAATCAGTCTGTGTTTAGTGTCTAGGCGAAGCCAACGTTGTTGCTCCGTGAGTTTAATCCACCTTGTCAATGCCAAGTGATCTTGATTCCCGTGTGCCCTCGGGAGCACGCCCATGCCATACGATATCTCCGTCCCAAGTTCGACGACCTTGTGATTCCCATTTGTCGTCTTTTGGCGCCAGAATGGCCAATTTACCTTTCTACCCCCAGCAAGTCAATATTTGAATTAAAACCCGTGCACACTTACGGTTTTATTTTCCTTTTTTGTTTTACGGTAGCGGGCTACGCCCACGTTATTTACGAGTCATACAGAGTGTCTAAGTCGTATTTCATGCTCACCCATCAAGGTTCGATTTCAAAATGCCAGATATTTCAAAATTTCAAAATTTCAAAAACTTTTTGCGCATTATGGATAGATGATCCAAGTCAAGGTTCAAATCTCAAAGTTCAAAATCAAATTTTAGGTCGACGACCCAACATCCAAGTGATTCAATTCAAATTCAAAATTTGGGTCGATAGCCCAATTACTCAAAATTTTCAACATGATCAAATTTCGGGTCGATGACCCAACATTCCAAGTGATGTCAAATTCAAAATTCGGGTCGATGACCCAATTATTCAAAATTTTCAAATTCAATTTTCGGGTCGATGACCCAATCTTTCAAATGATCTAATTTTAGGATCGATGATCCAAATGTGCTTATGTGATGATTATTGCTAGTACGTTTTTGTGTTTCGAATGTAGCAGGATATGCTTCAACTGGGGGCTCTAAAGTCTTCGACTTTAGAGCCATTGCAAACCGGGGGCTCTGGCCGTTGGCTTCAGAGACCATTATCAAGATGAAAAGGATGACATCCACTCGAATTCAATTCAATACAAGAGTATGAAATGGAAGAATTCCGTAGGCCGAAAGCAAATGATGAAAGCAGCGGCAACCTCCTTGGAAAGTCCCGTCCCATTTGGGCACCTGCCAAAGAGATGATAAGCTTTGGGCAAATGTCAACAGATGATGAATTTTGGACAAACGTCGCAGATGATAAACTTTGGGCATGTGTCACCGATTCTTAAACTACGACGCGGTTTGATTCCGTCAGAAACGGATACGTAGGCGCCTAAGGATAAGGCTCAATCCACCATATATGCAATTTATGGGTCGACGACCAATGACGATAATTTGACACAACGAAGCAAGGGTCAATCCCCAACGAAGTTTCGGGTATGATCTCTTCTTATGGTCAAGTAGCTTATATACGCAAGTCTAAGGGACTATAAACGACCAAGAATCCTCGGTCGAAAGGGACTGGGGTATACTTTGACTTTCGCCTTGTCCAAGCCTCAGTCAAAGTGGGGGCTCTGTAGATACCCGTATCCGTCGATATTGGAATTTATAGAGAACCCGACAAACACCCGATGATGATAGGACACATGTATTCTTTAGTTGTCATTGTCATTATTTGGAGCTCGTTTTACGATGTAGAATGGGCGTCGTCGATGAAGTATTTTATTAATTTAAATGATATTTAAATTAATGTTTTTTTAAGTGAGTTCATTTTATTAATTTAAATGATATTTAAATTATAGCTTTTTTAGGTGAATTCAATTTATTTTATTTTATTTTGAATTTATTTTCCCAAGTTTATTTTATTGAAAATAAAATAAATATTTGATTTGAAAAATCATTTTATGAATATATTTGATTTGAAAAATCATTTATTTTAATGTGTTAATTGATTTGAAAAATCGATTTTAAAAGCGAAGAAAACTCGTTTTAAAAGCTTGTTTTTGAGCTCGATTTTAGCTCGGTTTTTGGGCCCGTTTTCTTTACGAGTTGGCACGAATATCGAGTACACTAACCAACCTAAGCCTCTACCCATCCACCCCTGTTCGAACCCCCATAAACACGGCCCAAATTCCATCCCAAACACCCCCCAACAGCCCGCATATACACGAGCAGCCCCCCTGTTTTGGCAGCTCAATCCCGAGCCCAAAACCCGCTCCAAATACCACCAAAACCCGTACCCATTAACCCTAACCCATACCCTAGTATCCTACCCATATTACCCTAGCTTAATAACCAAGAAAACCCCTCTCAAACCCTCACAAAAGCTGCTGGACAGCAGCTATGCGTGAGCAGGCCCGACTGCCTCTCCCTCTCTTTTACCCTACTTTAACTCCTTATAAATACCACCCCTTCACCATACATTCAGGCCTCTAAGTTCTATATACATCCTACCTTCACTTACAAGCTTTAAACTCCAGAAACAAACCCTAATTGCCTCTCAAAAACCCTCCACAAAACCGACATACAAACTGAAACTGTTTGTGTGTCCTCCTCGAAAAACAATTCGTTCCTCCCTCAAACCTCCATCAAAACTCGATTTTCTTGTTCCTAATTAACCACATAACATCCATCTACACATTAGACAAAGATTTACGAGCCAAATTGCCCTTGAGAGTACACAAAATCCCTCGAAAAACAGAGTGTTATACACTCTGTTTTCGCGGCTTTTTCCTGTCTGTCCAGTTCTGTTTGTGCTCATTTTTCGTGCCCAATATCTCAAAACGAGCAGGGGTTGCTTTAATATCTCTGTTATCCTCTCTTTATAGTTTTCAAAACATCTTTTAAATCGAATTTTCATCGTGAAACGAGGGAGAAATCGCTGTTTGAAAGTTGCTGTCCAGATTCGATAAAAACGCGTGTTTGCTTTGTTTCTTCGTCGACGACGGCCTCTCGAGATAAAATCTACCATCGATTATGACCCAAGACGGTGTCAACGATACATGTAGGTTGAGGGTGCATCAAATCTTCCTCTTTCTCCTTTTTTTTATTTCGTTTTTATGTTTGTTTTTCTTATAGTTTGTTTTGTTTTGTTTATCGCTTTTTATTTATCGTTTAAATTAACTATGAAACTAGTTTAGTCCGAGTATGAGTTAAAGTACCACCATGAACACCCGCGTTGACTTGAGATGGGAAAAGAAACCGCTACATCAGTCGGTCGTACACCCCCGTCTCATTTACATATCCTCGTGTTCACGGTAGGGCATAAATAAAACGAATTTCTAACTTCGCTCCTCATTTTTGACCCTTTGTTTGTCTCGGCCAATTCGATCCACCTTAGGACCCGTTGCATGTTAGTATGACTTCTGATTGTTAACACATAACTTATTTAGATGACATTAGATCAATTTAATAACCTAATTAGACACGATAGGTGGCATCGACATAGCTTTAAAAATCGATTAACAATTCTATAACCTAATTGAATACATCTTTCTTTTCACTTAATTTCTCGCTAGCATAGGAGTGCGTGATTAGCACCTTCCTATTAACACTCGACGAGTAAGCATTAATCTTATGATATCGTGACCTAATTGGACCCTTTAGGCCGTGTAGAATACACACTCGCGCGTTTCTTCTCAATCGATCAACCTGTCTTATAACTCGTTTTATAACTCGTTTTCTAATCCGTTTCGCAATCATTCGGTCTAACTAATGAACCTAACCTAGGAACTAGGATGGCCTTGTCTTGGCCGTGAGGGTGGCCGTGGTTTGGGCCGTGAGTTGGCCGTGTCTCTCGTCTTTCTCATTTCGTTTTTCTTTTCTTGTTTATCATTTGTTCTTTGTTGTTTTGTAGCTCGTAATTTATAGTTTGTTTATCGAGTTGTAATTTTCGAGTTAGTTTTCTTTTATCGAGTCAAAACCTCTTTCAAAAACCTTAGTCTTGTTTGGTTAGATGGTTGTGCCCCAATGCTTGTAAGAGCGTAGTAAATCGCATGTTGTTTAAAGCAACATGGCCCGGTTTATGCTAATGCATGCTTTGGTGCGTAGCCCTATGTCTAATTCGATGAGATTAAGTGAAAGCACACATCACGAGGAGTGACCCAAGGCCGTGAGTCATGTAAGCCGTGGGCCACCCCTCTTGTGCACGGTTTCCTAGGCCGAATGGCCGTGTAATGTATCGTGTACGGTTTTGTATGTAGCAATTGTATTTAGATCGAGTTGTATCTTTAATTTATTGTGGTGTCGGCATGAAATGCCTGGTTTGTAATAGGTAGATCCCAATGGCTCCCCCATTCCCCCTAAGCCTTGTTTGCTTTCGTTCATATATTGCTTAGATCAATCAACCCACATGCTAAATTACAACTTTGACAAAGTTAGTTTAGTTGCATCTAAATCGACATAGAAACTTCACATGTTAGGGTTAAAACGATGTTTGCATTTCATATATCGTAGTAGCTATGACCTTGTTTGAAATCTATACTTGACTTAGTAGAGGCCGTTATTGACGGGCGGGGTTGGGTGTCCTTATGGGCTTCCCAACACGTACCCTCACCCCTTACTCAAGATCTATGGTTTGTGGATCCGTCTAAATACCATTGGATTACGAGAGTCATTCAAATCGAGTGATATAGGGTACAAGTCTTTATCTTTAATCACTCGTAGTCGATGGGCTTTATGCTTTTCGATGAAAGGTGTAAAGTTGACTTGAACGGTTCCAAGTTCCCAAAAAACTTGGTGGCGACTCTAATATGTCTTAATTCGATTCGAAAGAACCTCGAGTCGATTATGCCTGGTGTGGATCCCGCGGACGCAGTTCCCGAGGGCCTTGTCCACAATAACAGTATCTCAACATCAAATGCAAGTAGTCTTTATGTTAATCTTGATGTCCCAGAAGTGAACGCCTTTATGGAAACCTGCAGGTAAATCTTTACATATTTGAATTTCTAAAAAGTGAACGGCCTTTTATGGAAACTGCTTTTTAAGCATGTTTTATTCATACCCCTATTATTTGATTATAATAATCCAAATTTCAGTTCAAAGAATGGAGATTCAGATATTGTATGTATCACCAATGATATTATGAAAATGGACCTCAGTAGCATCCTTATGCATTGTAGTACGGATTACAAAGAGGTATTAGCAATTAACTTTTCACCTTAGCCTACCTTTGAAATTATGTATGCCTTCTAATCATATCGCTGCGAATGTAGGATCTGGTTTGCTACTGCATTGCAGAAGTGAGAGATATTATTTCCGAAAAACCTTGGCATTACCCATCATGTATTAAATGTACAACCAGGTCACAGTTTAAAAATTCCAAGTTTTATTGCAACAACTGTGAAAAAATAATGGAGACTCAAACTATTAGGTATCTTCTTACCTTCAATACTTATATTTTTAGGTTACTATAATATATATGTGTACTTAAACATTGTCCACGCTACTGTCAGATATAGAATTGAGTTACAAGTACAAGACTCAGACTCTACTGCAACTTTTGTCATATTTGACAAGGACGCCAAAAGGTTAATTGGCCAGGATGCTGCTACTCTTAGCGACGCACAACAATTAGAGGTATTAGTAATGCTCCTTCATCTATTGCTTTCAGTCCCTACTTTCCGCATAGCCAAATTGTTGTCTTATAATTGTGTATCAACTTTATAGGAGGAGGATGATGAAGATTACATCCCATTGCCAACTTTGATGAAAAACACATTTATTGGAAAACAATTTCAATTCAAAATTAAAGTTGTCAAAACAAACCACGGCAATCAAGGCGATAACTGTTTCAACGTCATCAACATTTTAGATGACACTACAGTCGAGGTATTTATCACTTTTGTTGATTACTGTGAGGCCTTATTTATGTTCCTACTTCGACTTACGGCAACGCTAATTTGTAAACAGGAAGCTAATTTAACAGCTAAATCAACAATTGCTGGGAAACGTGCCCATTCAGTAATTGATCTTGAAGCCTCAGACACACAAAAAGAGGTCAAAACCACTAAGAGACGCAACTCAGCAACGAAACAGAACAAATAGGTAAACATTCATTATTACTATACCACTATCAGAATTGCTACTCATATCCAATTATATACTTAATGATCATTGTGCTTTGCGGGTTTCACAGGTGAACTAAGGTGAATTAGGTGGCTACTGAAGGAGTAAAGATTACTTAACAATTCCGAAGGAAAGAAGAACAGCTTAGTTAATTAAACTAGATTTGTTTTACCCACTACATCATAATAGAATAGTATAGCTTTAGCTTTAGCTTATGGCGATATTTTTATTAATGTACTGATAGATTACTATGGTTTTCATTTTCTTTTTTTTCTGGTGTTTGCATAAATAGATTACTAAGCTTATTAGTATTATTAACTTTATCATTATCATTATCATTTTCAGTATAATTATTTTTATTACGATTATTTTTTTCTCATTGATATTATTTATACAACCTACTCTCATTCAATTTCCTATATTTCATGTGCTACATAATCAATTGCACAGAATAGTCACGTATTAGGTAGACCATCAAAATTTACGATAAAATAAAAATAAAAGAGGTTATCAATCAACATACCTGTAAACAATACTCGGAATCATGGTGTGTTCTAACCCAACACAAGGAAGATAAAACCTACACAAGGACAATACAGAAAATTAGAACATGTAGATATACCAAATGAGAAAATTAGAGCTAGAATATAATTATTAAAGATTAAATTTCTCATAGTGCAGACAATCAGGGATGCTGTTGTACAGTTTGATTTTATTAAAAATCAACTCCCAGTCAATATCCCTATTATGATTAGTAAATATATATAATATATAATTAAACCTAACAAACCACGATACAAGATCAATAAGAAACATAAACGGTTTCGAAATACTACTTCTATTAGAGTCGACCACCAAGCGAAAAACCAATATATATACACACAAACATAGTAATCTCCTTAATAATTACCAAACTAACTTACACCCCATTAACACGCACTTTAAAAAAAAACAATGTCCACAGAAACATCAGAAGCATCCAGAGGAAAGACAAAGATTTATGTGGCGGACAGCTCGGAAAGTACGCAGCAACGTACAACAAAAAGAGGGATGCAGCCGCAGGAGTACCCCCTGGCAGCTCACAGCCAACTTCCCTGCACAGGTTCAATTCTCTTTAATCTCAAAAATTGCACATATTCTTCATGAAAAGACAATTATACTCCCGCTCAATATCCCTACTATGATTAGTAAAAATATAATCTAGGCGTCAATTAACCAGCAACAGCATCCAATATATATACACCCATGAACTGGACTTTTTTTAAAAAAATACAATGTCGACAGAAAAATCAGAAGCATCGAGAGGAAAGAGGAAAAGTGATATGGAGGACAAAGACGGAAAGTACGCAGTACGTAAAACAAAACGAAGAACGCAGCAGCAAGAAGAACCCCTGGTAGCTAATAGCCGACTTCCCTGCACAGGTTCACTTCTTTCTAACCGCGAAAATAATACTCTGACTACATGACCTATAACGATATTTGTTACAGTTTTTTCCTTCTGAGAGCTTTACGCTTATAAAATAATACTAACGGTAATCAGTGTACACAACATTCAGAAAATACCGGAAGAAAGAGGAAAAGAGTTGTGGGGATTAGCACGACAGAACCTCAGCAACAGAGAACAAAAAAAAGAACACAGCTGGAGGATGATCCTATGCAAGTTGATAGCCAAGTTCGCCACACAGGTTTCCACTATATTAACTCTCAAGAAACGCACACATTCATCATAAAACGAAAACTCACCAGACAAATTACGCCGTTTGTTACACAGTCTCTTTTCTCAGACATTCACACTTTTATAATAACCTAACAATAATTTATTTATAGACTCAGGTATCGCAAGTTCAGGGAGAGAATATCTCTACCTAGGTGACCCGGAATACAAATGTCCTAAGTGTGAAGCGATTATGTGGTTTGAAGAGAGGATAAAGAAGACGAGTACAAAAAAGTTAACAAGATTCAATATGTGTTGCAGGGATGGCAAAATTCGTTTAATAAAGGTGAAGCCCCCACCTGAATTCCTATATAGACTCATGACAACAAACGAATCAGAGGCCATAATGTTTAGGCAGAACATTCGACTCTACAACTCCTGTTACTCCTTCACTTCCATGGGCGCAAAAATAGACAAGACTGTAAATAAGAGACCAGGTCCGTATGTTTTCAGGATAAGTGGTCAAGTTCTTCACCGTATAGGGTCACTACGCCCGTAGAAGGGGAGCCACCAAAGATACTCACAACTATATGTTTACGATACAGCAAGTGAACTACTGTTGCGTGAGAGAACAATCGGAAAGGAGGAGGGTAGTCCAAAGTTAGACCAAGGTATAATGTTGCAGCTCAAGGACATGCTTGACGAGGTAAATCCTCTAACTCAAGTATTTAGGATGGCGCAAGAGAGAATAAGGGAGGACAATGACGTTCAATTATCCATTAGATTGTTAGGTTCACGGAATAAGAAAGACAAGGTATATAATAACCCCACAGCCTCTGAGATAGCCGCACTAATAGTCAGTCCTGAAGGTAGTACTACAAAAGGCAGGGATATAGTGATTGACCACAAATCAACTGGATTACAAACAATTAGTGAACTACACCCGTCTTACATGGCCTTACAATACCCGCTCTTATTTCCGTACGGAGAGGACAACTACCACTTAGATATACCGTATTATACTGACCAGGATAAGCCCGAGACGTCGAGAAGGAAAAATGTAACTATGCGAGAGTACTACGCCTACAGGATACAACAAAGAATCTCAGAAGGCCATATTTGGCTATGTGGTGGACGATTATTCCAACAGTTCTTGGTGGATTGTTGTTGTGCGATTGAATCGGATAGGCTATGGTATATTAAAAACAACCAAGACTTATTCAGATGTGATATACTGAATAATATATGCGATGCTGTTGAGAAAGGTGACTTAATTGGGCATGCAGTCGGAAAAAGATTTTATCTGCCGCCCTCATTCACAGGAAGCCCAAGATATATGTACCAAAGCTATCAAGATGCAATGGCAATTTGCAGGTGGTATGGAAATCCTCATTTGTTTATAACTTTCACAGCAAATTCCAGGTGGCCAGAGATCGAAGCTATGTTAAAGTACATTCCAAACCAGAGGCCTGAAGACAGGCCTGATATTGTGGCCAGGGTCTTCAAGTTGAAACTTAAGCAACTACTACACTGCCTAAAGACGGAGCGCTATTTTGGGACGACAATCGCAGGTACCTTTTTCAATGCAAAAGACCATAAATAACTTAGATTCATAATACATATATATTAATAAGAAATTAACAATTCCACAGATGTGTACACCATCGAATTTCAAAAAAGAGGGCTGCCACATGCACACATTTTATTATGGTTAAAGAAGGAAGAGGTTGAACTGTCTACTGATTATATCGATAGCATTATTCACGCGGAAATACCTGATAAGGACAGAGAACCGGCTTTATATGAACTGTGTCCCGTTTCATGGTACATGGCCCGTGCGGCGAAGCAAATCGCAGTTGCCCTTGCATGGTGAACAACACCTGCAGTAAGAAGTACCCGAAGTCATTTAACAAAGGAACTACATTAGACCAAAATGGGTACCCTGTATACAGACGACGCGAAAACAAAAGGTACTTGAGAACCACATGTAGTTATGTTACATAGTTGTAGATCAAATAGTTAAATTACCTTGTGTATTATAACAGAGAATACTAACAACCTCAAATTACCAAAACACACCAGTACTTATAATCCAAAGCAAGATTAACATCCAAAGCAAGATTAACAGAGGTTGTTTGATATGTTTAAATTGACCAGGACAATAAAGAAGGGAGACAATTACATGGACAACCGTTCAATCGTGCCGTATAACCCCGGCTTGCTGTTGATGTTCGACGCACACATCAACGTTGAATGGTGTAATACTGCAAGAGCCATCAAGTATTTGTTCAAGTACATCGCAAAAGGGCCGGACAAAGCTACTTTAGTCATAAAGGACGACGCAGCAGATGAGATAAAGTCTTACCTGGATTGTAGGTACCTGTCGGCATCCGAGGCAGCATGGCGAATATTTGAGTTCGACATCCAAGAAAGAAACCCGTCTGTGATGCGACTACCAGTACACCTGGAAGGGGAACAGGCTGTACTAATAAGGGATGATGACATACTTAAGGTGGTACTAGCGAGGCAGAGCAACGCGGAGACAAAGTTAACAGCATGGATGAGGGTAAATGAGGAGTCTCCAGAGGCACGAGAGCTTTCCTATGCGGAGTTTCCTACTAAGTATGTTTGGGATGACGGGTGGAAGAGAAGAAAGCAAGGAAGGTGCATTGGGAGAATTTCTTACGTCCATCCCACTGCCGGAGAGAGATATTATCTCCGTCTTCTTCTCAACATAGTGAAAGGTCCAAAAAGTTACGAGGAAATACGGACAGTGAATCAACGCGTGTGTCCAACATTCAAAGAAGCATGCTATGCGTATGGACTACTTAATAATGACAGGGAATGGAATGACGCTATGAATGAGGCAAACCGATGGGCAATGCCGTCACAGCTACGAGAACTATTTGTCACAATGCTACTGTTTTGTGAAATCACAGATGTAACTAATCTATGGGAGACAAACTACTCCATCATGTCGGAAGACATAGAGAGGAAGAAGAGGAGATTATTTGGGTACCCCGACCTTACCCTCTCAGACTCTGCCAAAAAGACATATACCTTGATTGAACTTGATAAGATCCTAATGAAGTACGGGAAAAGACTAAAGGATATAAAGGGCATGCCACAGCCGGATGAGTCAGATGTTGAAGGCATGGAAAATAAGCTCATAATGGAGGAGAAGATGTACGACAAAATACAAATGCAAACGGAATGTGAGGCAAGGAGGAAACTGCTAAATCAAGAACAATTAGGTAATCAAGGCGGGCAAAATTACATCTACCTAATGTTTATTTTAATTTTGAAGATAAGTATTGTTATGTTTATGAAACGACAGATGTATACGAAGCGGTTATCAAGGCTGTGGACAACAAGACAGATGATGTGATCTTCGTTTACGGTCATGGAGGGACTGGAAAGACATTCTTATATGGAACAATCTCGGCTAAGTTACGTGCTACAAACAGGATTGTTCTAAATGTTGCCTCATCAGGTAAGTATATAAAGACACAGGCATGCTATACATATTAGTACATTCACGATTAACAATTATATACAAACTACGGTATCGCGGCTTTACTTTTGCGGAGGTAGGACATCACACAAATTGATTCGAGATACCGATTGAATTATTTGACGATTCTACGTGCAATGTGAGACAGAACAGCCAACTTGCAGAACTACTACGGCAAACGTCACTAATAATATGGGATGAAGCACCTATGGACCATCGACACGCCTTCGAGGCACTAGACCGGACGTTAAGGGATGTTGTTAGTTTCAAAGAGCCCGAGGCGTCGTCAAAACTGTTTGGAGGTAAAGTTCTGTTACTCGGGGGCGACTTCAGGCAAGTGCTGCCTATAATCCCTAAGGGACGGAGATAAGAAGTAGTCCAAGCGTCAATCAGCAGATCGTACATTTGGAAGACATGTAAAGTTTTCCTCTTGAAAAGGAGTATGCGTGTGAGTGAAACAGATGGAAATGTGGAGACTAGGAGGAAGAATCAAGAGTTTAATGAGTGGCTATTGGCAATGGGTGACGGAAGGCTCCAGCGAGGCGAGCCACACGAAGACGAAGCTACGTGGATAAAGATACCAGATGATTATGTTTATAGTACTGGAAAGATAGACATTAAAAGCATGGTCCAAGAGATCTATCCTGATTTCTTAAATAGGACAAAAGACCACAATTACCTGAGAGAAAGAGCGATTCTCACCCCGTTAAATGAGAACGCCGACTCAATTAATGACTACATGGTCGACTTAATGCCAGGCACCTACAAGGTCTACAAGAGTTGTGATGAGGTTTGTGCTTCGTCAATCGACAACGAGGAGCAATTCACAAAGATATCCGACCGAGTACTTGAACGACCTCAAGCTACAAGGCTGCCAACCATGAGTCAAGCTAAAGGTTGGAATGCCTTATGCTACTACGGAATATAAACCCCTCCAGAGGATTATGTAATGGCACAAAACTAATAATCACACGTACTGGCGAATTTATAGTAGAGGCGACAATCATTACGGGGTCTCAAGTTGGTAAGCAAGTGCTCATACCGAGGATTATGATGACATCCTCAGATACCAAGATTCCGTTCATTTTGAAAAGAAGGCAATATCCACTTAAGCCTTGCTATGCTATGACTATAAACAAGAGTCAAGGTCAATCTCTTACCCATGTGGGTGTATATTTACCTAAGCCGGTCTTCAGTCATGGGCAGCTATATGTGGCAGCATCACGCACGACGTCACCGCACGGTCTAAAGTTTTTCATCGACGATTCAGGACAGATGTATAAGGGTTACACAAGAAATATAGTATTCAACGAAGTGTTTTCAGATTTACCTACGGTATAAGTTAACTCCAGCTGAACAGTAGGTTACGATTGTTTAGTAATTGATTAAGATCTCAGATTATGGACAGAAACAATTTCATTTTTAAAGTTTCTCCTCGATGATAGATACCAACGCAGCAATTACAAAGGAATCAATATTTTTTGATCATCTCTATTTATACTACCCAGTCTAAGATTTAAATTGAAGACACGTATTCACATTGATTTATCTTGCCCACTTGATAAAAATGGGGACGCGTGAAATCCACTTAATAGACAACTGGTTCACACATGATTAAAATAATTTCCAAAGTAGAAATAAAGTGGGAAAAACAGACAAACCAAAATTTAACAAGCTTGTGACAATATCAGTTGGGACATCCGACTATCCGCGAAAACAAGAAGATTATCGTTTTGACATGCATAAAAATCGACATCAAAATCGTCTCACAACTTTAAAATAAGTCAGACTATACCTGAATAGTTAAGGATGCACCGATGATGATGTAGAATCGATTATAGAGATGCGCAATGGAGCTTCTGATGCAGGCGATCAACGGCAGCTGGTTCAAACATAAATAAGGAAATTAACAAAGGAGAAATAGATGGAAACAAGATTGAAAATCTTCCGTTGGAAGATCAGACTCGCAGCAAGATCGACCGGTATGTCATTTACACATGCATCAAAATCAAAATAAAAGATCTATCAAAACATAGAAATAAATCAGACTATACCTGATAAATAAGGGGTGACCAGTGATGATGGAGATACGACTATGATGGTGCCACATGGTGCTGCTGATGAAGAAATACATAGCAGATTGAAATAAATAAAAATATGGCGAGGCCATACCAAGGACAAATAAATCAGATTGATTTCGTTGATCTCCCAACACAATCAATCTTTTTTCCTGCTGATGAAGCCAAACAAAGCGATGCGGCGAGATAATCTGATTGATATTGATTTTGATTTGGGTTATTCCATAAATGGGTGGACATATAAATCTGGTGTACAAGATGATGATGCTGATAAAGATTTTGATAACAGGATGGCGGTTAGGGGCTTTCATTTGGGTAAAAGGAGTTGTGAAGACTGACAAATAAAAATGAAAAATGAACAAAAGGTGGGTCAACAGAAAATGTATAGTCATCCCGACCCTACACTTTGAGAGAGATTTGGGAATGGACTAAAAAAGTGGATGTTGTGATGTAATGTTTCTAAAACAACCTTTAGTTTTTAATTCACTTGAGTCTACAAAATTTATCACAATGTATAGTCAATCCGACCATTCACTTTAAGAAGAATTTGTGGATGGACTAACACAAAATCTCATTTGTGACGGCACGTGTCCGTCACTTTCGAGTGACGGATACCATTTTCTCTCACAAATGACCCAAATAGAGGAGAGAGGGAAGCACATGGGGGTGCCCCCACTTTGTCCCCCCTATTCGTTTTTTGAGTGACATTACCCGTCACTTACCCCGACCCGTCTTCAGCAAGACTAATTGGCCCGTCATTTATATTTACAAAAGGAAAAATGTCCAGTTCTATATACCCGACTCGATTGTGCAGGATTATAATTACCAAAAGTGACAAATAAATTTTAAAAATAACAGAATTAAAACCGTGCATCGCACGGGCAAAAAAACTAGTTTGATATTACTTGAAGGTTGTGACCTATGGTCACTGAGGTAGTGATCCTGATCCCTGACTGGGAGGGTAATCTTGCGAGTTGTTCCCCGGTGATATATCTATTACATCATGATGTCTAATTGTGAACTGACATTGAATAAACTAATCAATTAGTCTCACTTTAGACGGTAAAGTGTAGACGGGTCAAATATGTCACCACTTACATAATAAGACAAAGTGGTGATATGCCACTTGTTTATCTTATTATGAAAGTGGTATGATATTTGACACATCTACAATTTTAGACAAAGTGAGAATTTGTGATAACTAATTTGAAGCCTACTCTATAAGCTTTTAAGTGACTGAACTTTCTTATCTTCCAAGATGTTGGCCATGTTATTTTGTAAGGTCTTTGCATCATCAATATCTGACAAAAGAGCACAATTTGATCCCCAACTTTATTTGATTTGAGTCATCCCCGCAAGTTAATGTTACCATATTAAGGTGACGGACTGGATGAACAATCTAGAATTCAAAATAAAAAAGACGCGTATGAAGAGTTGAGCATCAACAACACTGCCACGTATAGAATCAAAGAGTTTGGAGTGATCTTTTTTTTTTATTTTTTTTTATTTTTTTTTTATTTTTTTTGAGAAAAGAACAATTCATTAATAGAACGTCATACGGCACTTACAAAGAATAATTATAATCGAAAACAAATCTAATGGAAACCAAAGAAAAATAATTTTCTTATAAACTAGGGATCTCAAAACAAAGATCTCGACAATTCTTACCATCTTATTATCGCTATCTTCATGTAGCTTTTGAGGGGATCCTTCGTTTGATTTATGAGATAAAATTTACCTCTGACTGGTTCCAAAGATCGTTGACAAATCACTTTTATCCTTTGAAAGAACACGCTGCAAACCATCAACGAACTACTCCTGACTAAATTACTGATGAAACTAAAACCACGAATAAATGGAAAACCTCCGAAATAAGGGACGGAAAAACGATTCTCACCAAAAGGGCACTTTTATTGAATAGAAAATAGGTATGCATACTAAAATTTGAGACAAATTTGGGGCTTACCATCGATTGATTGATAATCGATGGAGCCCCTTGTATAATTTGATGGAGGCTAGGGTTTTTTAGAGAGTTTTTTGAGAGAGAATTTTAGAGATCGTAAAGTTTTGATAGATTTCTATTGATGTTAAGTTTGGAGTGATCTTTTCGTTAATTTGCTTAACGTATTTTGGAGAGTGCCTAACCGGTTATTAGGAATATTCGTGATCAATACCAAAACCAATCGCAGGAAGAAAGAAAGCACATAGACTAATTGGATGTAATCATAAAAAAATCATGGGAAAGATGCATATAAATCCATGATTCAAAGTTTACTTCCAAAATCATTCCTGCTCAAGTAGCTATATATGATTAGGGCTTCGAACCCCTTCATGGCACATATTTGTCATCACTGCCATATTGATGTTTATTATTATCAGGCTGCATAGATGAATATTATGAAGTCTCGATAAAACCCATCCTCTCAATTGCCTTCTAGGAAAGGGGGGAAAAGTCTCTTAATCATACAGATGCTGCTCGTTGCGCAAAACCCTTGATGTCAAAAGCTTCCTTCCCAGCTTTAGTAATCACACCCTATTGAAATTATACAAATAATCAGATAAAATAAAAAACATTGCATCACAATGCTTATAGAGTTACGGGGAAAGACAAAGGACTGAGAGGAGTATTAAGACAGATCCAACCTTCTCTGTGATGATACCGGCAATTAAATCAGCAGGAGTAACATCAAAAGCAGGATTCCAGACTGAGATCCCGGATGCAGCAACTTGTTCCCCTAGTCCTCCACGAGAATTCAACAGTTCCTTGGGAGACCTTTCCTCTATGACAATGTCATCTCCAGAGGACAATGACAAATCTATGGAGGTAAGGGGAGCAGCAACATAAAATGGAATATTGTGATGTTTTGCACACAAAGCAAGGCTGTATGTCCCAATTTTGTTAGCCGTATCACCTGCAGAAAGCATGTTACATGACATTAATCAATTGAGTACACACCAATACCCCCATACTCCATTTACAGTTTGCCACTTCGCCGTATATTCTGATGCTTTTTTGCCCCGAGGTCATTTCCATTACGATGTTACGAGTCACCACTAGCAAATAAGCTAGTTCAGCCAGAAAAAGTAGCAGATACATTTACTAACTCTCTGTTTGGAAGCCATCCAGTTTCCTCCCACATGCCGAATTGAAATCCTTCCAACATAGTAGAAATAATTCAAAGGAAAACACCATGTTCCATTCTCCCTCCCCTTCCTTCCCTTTCCCTTCTACTATACATAAAAAAAATTCCCAAGTATTATTATCACATACCATTTGCGGCGACTCGATCTGCTCCTACTATAACTCCATGCACACGTCCTGCCTTCATCAATGCTGCCGCTGCAGAATCAGCTATCAGAGTGGCTGGTATTTTCTCGTGCACCAATTCAAAAGCCGTTAGCCGAGATCCCTGAAATAAAGAGAAAACATGAATAACATAGAATTAGATTGCTCCAAGGAGGTATGTATAAAGTAAGATTTAGCATATTGTTCAAGTCTGATATATCAGAGACCTGAAACTATTTCAGAAAGCAAGCTACCATAATGGTTCTGTCTGAAACTCCCTGTCCCACTTATATGTGCTTATATAAAAGCAGATCCAAGAGCAATTAGTGTAAACTATTCGCTGGAATAAAGGAAGTATATGCTTACTTGGTTGAACGGCCGAGTTTCAGTACAATAAGCATGCTCAAGAATTCCTTGTTCGTGAAGGGCACGAATTACCCCCAGTGCAGTACCGTATCCAGCAGTCGCAAGACTATCAGGGAAACATCAGTAGGGCAACACAATTAAAGCAAATTCTATCTTGAAGTCTTAAGAACTCTTAACTCATGTTGCTGGCAGGTCAGGTTAGGGAGTAATAATATTATAGCAGAAGCATGCACACAGCTCAGTGGAGATAAGGATCCGCTCTTAAGGATATAATTACCTTCCCGTGTTGCAATGAGTCAAGATGGACAGATTGTTAACATCTTTCAGCTGGCTCTGAATAGAACTAGCTCCATAAAAGCCAATAGCTTTGTTTGAAGCAACATCATCCTCGAGCATTATCTCAGCAGCTTCTATATAAGCCTAGATGCAGAAAAGTATAGATAATAAATGTAACTGCAGCGCAGCGTACTCATTAAACTAACTCGGAGAATAGCCACATAACTCAATAACTCATGTGAGACAACCAAATATGAAAAAAACAGAAAGCTGTGATATACAATGCCAATTTTGATGAAGAAGAATAGTAATGAAAAAAGGACAACCATTACCTGAAATACATCCTTCGCTTCTGAAAAGGTGGAAGATGCTTTCAGAACCACCTCTTTAAGTTTTGTGGCAGCATCTGAAAGGTTTACAGCAGTTGGGCGACTGCAAGTAAATACATGTTAATTTGTCGACAAGCAGCAGAAAGATATCAATAACGATTTAAGGGTATGAAAATAATGTGATCATAAGTTCATGATACTCAAGCATACCTTGAGACTAGATATTCCAATTTCTCAACAAGAAAAGAAGCCGAATCAGCAGGTGATCCTTGAAACGCCTCTAAGTTAAATGTTTCGACAGCCAGAGAGAGGGCAGCTGCGATTGCAATCGCAGGTGCTCCACGAACCACCATATCTCTTATTGCAAACCTGATACATGGGGGAATGTATCTTCAGATGAAACATTTCCTTTTGTTACCATTTCCAATGAATCCATGGACTTGTTATTCTTTGGTTGTAAAGTATGATCAAATAAAACAGAATCTTCACTAACTGCCTGTTTTTTTTTTAATTGTGAAGTAGTAGTCATTTGATAAGATCCCCAACGTTATTTTCATTATGTTTATATAGAAACAGTATCTTTTTTTGTACTGTACGAAAAAAAGAAAGGTGCGTACATCAGACCGTTTGCGAGAGCACTTGTGAGGCCCCTAAGTTGATATTACTGTTGTATGAATTATTTTCTTTTGCAGTCTTAAGGACGCCAAAGTTCAGTTTTCTCAAAAGGTACCGCGCCAAAACTAATAATAATTTACCATCCAAGAACAGGAACTGGTTGACAGAAACCAATTGCCAAAAGGTCTTTCTTAAGCAAAATAACTGAACTTAACAAAATCAGACGCACTCTAACATTTTTGTTTTTGGCCAAAGTTCAAAGCGTAGAAATCTTAAACAACCTAAGTAAAACATTCCAGCCTCTTGAAGATATTTGTATGGCGAATGACAAGCTAAAACATGATGGGTCTGCAGAGATTGCATAAGGCTGCCGAAGACATGAAAACCAATACTATTCCCAGTTCCCACATAAAATTCAATTTTCTTCAACCTATTAAATCACTCTTTTGACATTGATTCCCCTTCCATTATAGAAAAGGTCACTCCTTTCTTTATAGCTAATACATTGACAAAGATACTGGCTTCATCTTCAACTTTTAGCTCGGAACTAAAAAATTGTAGTCTTATTTAGGATTCAGAGCTTCAGAGGACATTGGACAAAAAAGTGAGCGCTTATAAGTAATATAAGCTGGTATCAAACAGCCATTAAGCTGTATTATCGACATTCGTTACAACAGTTGTCCAAATCATAAAGGGAAATACATCCAAACTGTATAAAGAATCCACTTTCCATCACGAGAGTTGTTTAATATTTCATTTATGCAAAAGCATCCAGTGCAATACAGTACTAACTACTCGGGATTTGTTGTCGCTTTTGTACATAAGATCCCTACTTTTTTCTCTCATGTGTTAAGCTAGTTGATGATCACTTAGTCTACTTGAATCCTTAGTTCCGAACTAGTTTGAAAATCTATTACCCCTAAAATGAGTGATATATCCATAAGACAGTCTCATACAAGTTTGTGCAGCAAGGATAACATAAGGTTCGTAACAAAAATCGATGCTTTTCGACCAATTATTCCAATTTCACAGCACACCAAATCAGTAGAAAAGTAGAATAAATTTTTGATACAAGTAAAAAAAAAAAGAATAGGAAAAGAAAAGAAAAGATTACTACCATCCACCAGAAGCAGAGTGGATATCCAAATAGACAGTCTCCAAAGGAAGCTTTCTCTACAGATGAACAACAATAGAAGACACAGTAATAAGCACCAGATTCAACGAGTAATTCGAAAACCCAGAAAATATAGTAAAATAAACCTGATCAAGAAGCTGAAGGGAACCACGTTTGTAGCAGATGGATTGG
Source organism: Silene latifolia (assembly GCF_048544455.1). NCBI lineage: Eukaryota > Viridiplantae > Streptophyta > Magnoliopsida > Caryophyllales > Caryophyllaceae > Silene > Silene latifolia. Next base: position 106,327,151 of record NC_133535.1, read on the forward strand.
AGGGCATTTGAAGAAGTTGCAGTAGAATCAATACCCATTTTGGTGGTATGAATTTAGGTATGTTTTCTTTCTGGGGGAAATTCAAGTTTCTGCAGATGATACGACTGATCAAGTTAAGGACTGAAGGGGTACGTGGAGTGATGAATTTAGGGGGTGTTTGGTTGGGGGGTTGGAATGGAATGGATTTGAGTGATTTTAGTGTTTGGTTGGGGCATTTTGGAATGGAGTTACCCCAATTCCTTGGAATTTCATACCCCACCTTTTCACTGGGGCGTTTGGTACGGGAAAGGGTAAGAGAATGAAATCAAGAAAGGGTAAGAAGGGGAAAAGTATGGGATCACCGCTAATATCCTTTATTGTTTGGTTGGATATTAAAGAGAAAGGGAATCGTCACCATTAAAAGTAACTCCACCACCTGACACCGCCATCACGCACAACCTGACACCACTACCCACACCGAGACCACCAACAGTAGCATCGTCGATGGCCCACCGTCGTTTTCTCACCGACAACCACCTCGCTGTTCCCTTATCCCTTGTCGGACACCAAAACCCAAAGCCTCACAAACAATTAAAAATAAGCCACCACCCACGAAACTCCTCCCTCACCCTAATAAACACAAGATCTGGTGTTGGGGAAGAGAGGTTACCGGAGAGGGAGGGAGTTTCGGTGGGGTGGGAATGTTATTGAAGGCGTTAGTGTGGTGTTTAGTGGTTGGGGATGTGGGTCCGAATGGAAAGCAAGGGTGGCGTGGAGCGCCGGTGAGTGGGCCGGAATGAGGGATCGCCGCCGTCGCCGATGGTGGTTGTTGTAATACTCCGTATTTATGAGTCTTGGGGTACTCTATCGAGTAGGCCTTACTCTGTCGAGTAAGGGAGTTTTGCGAAATAAAATAGTTTCTGACCTGTTGGGTACTCGATCGAGTAACTAGGGTACTCGATCGAGTAACTAGGGTACTCGATCGAGTAAGGGGGCACTCGATCGAGTACCTTAGCTACTCGATCGAGTAGCCTAGGTTTCTGGGGTGTTTTGTCGGGTTTTGTTAATAATGCGATTAAAGTATAAAACACTTTCGTCATTGTTTCCAAATCACTTTTCCAAAACCTAAATTTCTGTTTAAGAGAGAAAGCAAACAAGTTCATCTTCTTAATCGCATTCTTAGCAATTCCGGAGTTCGACGGTCGAGTTCTTGTCGTTGTTTATACCGTTGAGTTCCTTGCGTCGAGGGTAAGATCTATGTACCCTTTTTATTGTCTTTCCTTTGATTTGGTTAAACCCTAATTTTGGGATTGGGGGTTTTTATGATTTGTTAAGGTTAGATTGTGATTATGCGATTATGTGATAGGAGAAGGATTTGTAAAGGAGAGGTTTTGAGGCAATTGCTAGATCGTCGATGATTGTGTTGCTTTCCGGTAGGATTTCCTACTCGCATTAGTCCCATAATGGGATGATTGTTGATGTGTTAAGATTGATTGTTTGATATAGTAATTGTATTGTGACTACTGTGATTGTGATTGTACACTCGTTGATAGATTCGACGATTGTTGATATTGTGATTGTGATTGGTTGCCTATGGTTCTCGAGATGCGTTCTCGGGTGAGTGGAGTCACTTGCGGGAGTGGCTTCACGCCCTAGTTTCGCCCTTCGTGGAACCCGCCACGGAAGGGGATGTGCACATTAATGGACGGGGTTATCGCTCACTATGTGGAGCGGGGATTTGGTGGGTACGGTCGCGGTCCCCCATCGGCGGGTAATCCGGTCCAAAGGACGGTCGGTGGTTGAGATGAATGGAGTTGGTTGGTTGTGTATGTGTGACATTAAGTTAAGCCTGCGCTTATCTTATTGTGACATGTATGTTAATTGTGTGATTAGTATTGACCCCGTTTAAATGTTTTAAAAACTGTGGTGATCCATTCGGGGTGGTGAGCGATTGCTTAGCGGTATATCTTGGATACGCGTGGGATCTAGTCAGGGATGGAGTCATCACATATCGTAGTCTTTAGTCTTCCGTTGTGTTTATTAGAACAGTTCCTTTCAGTTGGTTTATAGTTTGAGAACAGTTGTATTTTGCTTACAATTGGTTTTGTAATGTAATCACTTAAACTTATTTAATAAAGTATGTTTCTTCATTGTCTTATGATTATCATGCCTGGGTAACCGAGATGGTAGCATCCTTATACCTGAGTGGTCCTGGTAAGGCACTTGGAGTATGGGGGTGTTACAAATGGTATCAGAGCGACGATCCTGAAACCTGTAACCAATGAACTTAATGAACATAGGGAGTCAATTAAAATGAACCCGGGGTAAAGGTTGTAGGAGCTAATGCAAAGGCTTGGGAGACGTCCTAAAGTCGCGAACTCGCCCTACGATTTTGAACCGGTCACCATGGGATATGAGTCGGGATCGCTATGTGTTTATTTTGTGAATTGTGTAACAATATGGTGATGTGTGGCATGTATAAGGGTGATTTTGTATGCTGTTGGTTGAAAGCATGTTGGATGATACTTGGTTTACCATGTTGATTGGAATAGTTGGAAAAGTATGTGAGAATGACGAATGATGTGGTGGAAAAAGGAAATAGTTTATATGTGATGAATAATGATGTGTAGGATGAATGATTTATAATGAGGCAATCCTAATAACATGTGGTTAGGGGGTGTGATAAGATTTGTTTTCATAGTTTTGTTTGCGTAAAGCTATATATTAAGTTCGTATAATTGTCTACTATCGTATCATATGAGCTTGTTAGATGAAGTATGCGATTGAACTAGATGAATTGATTAGAAAAGATGAAGTGGCAATTTCGTAAGGATATGAATTTCTTGATTATGGAAGTGTTTATGTGATGAAGTGGATTTGTAATGTTGTTGTATTAGCAACATGGAAATAGGATTTGTAGTGTAAGGGTGTGGTTTGTGTCATGAAAAGTTATGAAAATTAAAAACATGCGGGTAATACATGATTGAAAGTTGAATGTTATATGAGCATGATAGATGGTAATGTTTGGCTTTTGGTAAGTAGTAACATGAAGAATAGAGGTTCAATGATATGTGTTTTGTATAACAAATTGGATGAAAAGCATGATGGTTGTTTATAACGTGGCACTTGATAACACGAAGTAGATTATTTTGTTGATTGTATGAGGAGTCGCGCAGATTTGAATGCATAGTTGTAATCATAATGTTGAAATAATAATGAATGCATAGTACGTTGGGGGTATGTGAGATAACATGCGAGTAGTATTCTCGAGTCTGCATGATTCGATCGAGTGGGTATTTGTCGTTATTTTGACCAGAATCGTGTTTTTGGGCACTCGATCGAGTACCTCGGGCACTCGATCGAGTATGGGGTCGCTTCGATCGAGTAGCCTGGCTACTCGGTCGAGTAAGTCGAGATCGAAGGTCCGTTTGGGTTAAGAGTCGGGGCACTCGATCGAGTATGTTGGGCACTCGATCGAGTAGCCTCAACTCGATCGAGTAGGTTCAGTACTCGATCGAGTGGGTCTGTCTGCAGTCATATGCGTGTTTCGGGTCATATGTTTATCTTTTGACATTCGTTGCATATTACGTTTAATCCAAAGGTGTTGTATTACTTCTTTATGCATTGTTTTACGTATGTGTTGGTCCTGAAGCGTAAGTTACCCAATCTTATGATGAATACGAGTTCGGTGGGGAGGACATGAGTTATATGTGATTATGATAGATGGTGGAAAAAGAAAAGGAAGATTGGTATAGTTTATTGAGGCATAGAGCACGTTTTGCGAGACGGGATGAGTGATATGATTGTGTGTTGAGTAATGTAAAAGTAAGAGAATATGGGCAAGGGATGATGTGAGTATAATGAACGTGAGAATAAAAAGATTGAAAGTAAGGATGCGGATAGTGGCAGCTTGAGATGTGTAAAGAATTATGGAGGGAGATGGTTAGAAATAGAGTTGAGTAAGGATATATGTAGTGAAAGTGCGTTTTAAAGGGGTTGAGAAGAGTAGTATATAGTGAACTTTGTGGAGACATGTCGCGAGGTGGATTTGGGAGATTTGGTTTATTAAGAGACGAAACTACTGTGTGATTTCCTTGGGCAATTAATGGTACAAAAGGAATTCTAATTTCTAGAGAGGTACAAAGGAGATGCAATTGTTAGAACAGTGAACGTTGATTTTATGGATAAACTAGAGGCAAGGGTGATTAATGGCATAATAAGATAATATTTATGGTAAGAAAGAGTGAGATGATATCGATATGAAATAATGGGATTTGAGTTTTGGAGCAATGAAAAGATAATCGGAGCACTAAAGAGTTAGATAGAAGTAATAAGGAGCTGAGCTATTAATGGTATTTTTGAGCATAACGAGAAAAGAAGGATAAAAGTAAGTTGAGAAAAAGTTCACCGGAGTTATGTGACATAAAGTAAAGAATCGTCGAGATGTATGATACTATCAAGGGTAAGTAAGTTAATAGTTATACAAAAATTTCAGGACAACATGATTAATCATGAGTTTCGAGGAATTAAGGGAGTATGAAGTTGGTGGGGTATTTGCACGATACGAGATTTTTGGTGGAGAGTTAGATGATGATACAATTAAGGATAGTATTGGGAAGAATGTTGAGGTAATTTTGTTAATGGATTGGATGTTCGATATTTGGGATGTCAACCAAAGATAGGAAACAAATCGTGATGTTTAGAGATGAGTGTAAGAGGTTTGATGCCCGGACAGCGGTAGTGTTATGGTTTGTGATTAGTGGTTAAGGGTAATGGTATATTAGAAAGGTAACAATTCTAAAGAGGTTGATTTTGCAGAGACCAGATTGGTAAGTACAGTTATGAAAGAGTATAAGATGTGGTTATATGAGGCGGTGGTTAGTAGTTGAGTATTAATGGTGTGGCTACATTTGGCAGAGGGTGATGGATATGCGAAAGGGAGAATATGTTATGAGGTGTATACGAGTTAAGCTCGGGCGACAGGTAACCTATGTTGAGTGGTAACTTACGTGATCAGGATTGACTAGTTGGTTGTGATTACGGGTCTATGATATGTGTAAATGTTTGTGTGAGGTTCTGACCTCACAAGAAGTGGTATGGTGTGATAATTATAAAGTTGTTTTATGAATGTTCTGTAATATATAGGTTGGACACGGTAATTTAATTGAATAATATCCAAAAAGGTAATAACTTGATTAATTTGACATGGCTAGTTATAATTTTATGTGTATTAATAACACATGTGTATTCCGTGAAATGGTAGAGATGATGTTCATGAGATGCTTATCTGTTTATCCATATAATATGTTGCGTGGTGATTTAATAAAGTGGATTTGAGTAAGTTTTCTTGTCTGAGAAGTTATGCTCAGTCAGTGTTTATGGGAATCGTATGCAGTTGTGATGTCTATCGGTGTGGTTGTGGTGCCTCGGGTGGTGATCCGGGCACGGTACATAATGTTGTGATGCGGGTATTTTCGCACTACGGTGTGGCTGTTGGTGGCGGTGTTGTGATGTCGTCACCGGTTGTGGTGGAGTAGGCGGGATAATTATGATTCGAGTTTCGAAAGTGCATACCAGTTATTCATAGTTTGTTGTTTTGTTTGATGTTGCTCCCTGCGAGTTTCAGTTTCTGCAGATAGACAATTGTCTTGTTTATTGATGTTTTCTTTACCAGATTAAGTTGGGAATGAGGGTATAGTATGATATGAAATAGAGTCGTATATGTTTTCGTTGTTGTCATGGTATAGTGATGTTCTATTGATGGGACACGGTTGTGAGAGGTTGTTACAGTAATTTTGATCTTGTTCTAGATAAGGCTTTAGTAGACATGGTAATGACAAGTGGTCCGTAGAACATGTGTGGTAATGATCTGAAAGCTGCAGGTGGTTCATAATCTTTTGTTGGGATAGTGAGTGTAGGGTGTTGGGGGAGTTAGTGTCATATTAGGTTATGTATGAGTCTTGCGGTAATGAAGGAAAGAACTGGAGGATCTAGTGTGAGTGTACGTAACGAGTGTGGATCGTGAGTTATGCGTTTGGGAGATAGGTGCTTTATATAGAGAGGTATGTCATGTTGCGGTAATGTGGAAAAGTTGAAGTTTTGGGTTAAGATAAAGATTTTGAGGTATAGGTTAGATGGTGTGACGAATGAGTTGAGGTATGAGGAATGTTTAAGTAAGAGAGCCTTGGATATATGCATGGCGAGTGTTTAGATTATAAGTGGTTATCTTTGACATGTGATGATGATGAGAATAACGAGAAGATATAACTAAGGATATAGTATTAGTAGGTTACGAGGACGTAACATTTATCTTAAGAGGAGGAGGATGCGATAAAAGAGATTTTGATGGTTGTTCATATGGTAGTTTATTTGGAAGTAGAGTGTTGGTGTAGCATAAGATATGGATTTGTATATGTTGTGGTTGATAGTGTTAAAAGGTCACGGACGTGCTTGTAGTAGTTTGATGTTAGGAATGCGAGAATACTTCGATAGTGTTGACAGTTGGATGATGAGATTATGAGTGTGAGTAAACTTCGAGGACGAAGTTCCTTTTAAGGGTGGTAGAATGTAACATTCCGTTTGATGTTATGAGTATTTTGGTAGTGTATGGAGTTAGTGTTGAGAGAGATATAATGGAGTGGATACGATATCGTGAGCCATGTTGTGGAGGTAGGAATAGTTAGTGGAGTTGGTGTTACGAGTTCATGTTTGGGTTGGAGTTTTGTTTTGAGTTCTTAGTCACGTTGTTGTGTCTTGATCGAGTTAGTATGTTTGTTTTCATGTATGGGTTGAACTTCGGGGACGAAGTTCTTTTTAAGGAGGGAAGACTGTAATACTCCGTATTTATGAGTCTTGGGGTACTCTATCGAGTAGGCCTTACTCTGTCGAGTAAGGGAGTTTTGCGAAATAAAATAGTTTCTGACCTGTTGGGTACTCGATCGAGTAACTAGGGTACTCGATCGAGTAACTAGGGTACTCGATCGAGTACCTTAGCTACTCGATCGAGTAGCCGGTTTACGGGGGCTGTTTTGTCGGGTTTTGTTAATAATGCGATTAAAGTATAAAACACTTCCGTCATTGTTTCTAAATCACTTTTCCAAAACCTAAATTTCTGTTTAAGAGAGAAAGCAAACAAGTTCATCTTCTTAATCGCATTCTTAGCAATTCCCGAGTTCGACGGTCGTTCTTGTCGTTGTTTATACCGTTGAGTTCCTTGCGTCGAGGGTAAGATCTATGTACCCTTTTTATTGTCTTTCCTTTGATTTGGTTAAACCCTAATTTTGGGATTGGGGGTTTTTATGATTTGTTAAGGTTAGATTGTGATTATGCGATTATGTGATAGGAGAAGGATTTGTAAAGGAGAGGTTTTGAGACAGCTGCTAGATCGTCTGATGATTGTGTTGCTTTCCAGGTAGGATTTCCTACTCAGTATTAGTCCCATAATGGGATGATTGTTGATGTGTTAAGATTGATTGTTTGATATAGTAATTGTATTGTGACGACGTGATTGTGATTGTACACTCGTGATAGATTCGAGATTTATTGTTGATATTGTGATTGTGATTGTTTGTCTATGGTTCTCGAGATGCGTTCTCGGCTGAGTGGAGTCACTTGCGGGAGTGGCTTCACGCCCTAGTTTCGCCCTTCGTGGAACCCGCCACGGAAGGGGATGTGCACATTAATGGACAGGGTTATCGCTCACTATGTGGAGCGGGGATTTGGTGGGTACGGCCGCGGTCCCCGCGGGGCGGGGTCAGTCCAAAGGACGATCGATGGTTGAGATGAATGGAGTTGGTTGGTTGTGTATGTATGACAGTTAAGCTGTCTGCTTATCTTATTGTGACATGTATATTAATTGTGTGATTAGTACTGACCCCGTTTAAATGTTTTAAAAACTGTGGTGATCCATTCGGGGTGGTGAGCGATTGCTTGCGGTATATCTTGGATACGCGTGGGATCTAGCTGGGGATGGAGTCATCACATATCAGAGTCTTTAGTCTTCCGCTGTGTTTATTAGAACAGTTTCTTTCAGTTGGTTTATAGTTTGAGAACAGTTGTATTTTGCTTACAGTTGGTTTTGTAATGTAATCACTTAAACTTATTTAATAAAGTATGTTTCTTCATTGTCTTATGATTATCATGCCTCGGGCAACCGAGATGGTAGCATCCTTATACCTGAGTGGTCCTGGTAAGGCACTTGGAGTATGGGGGTGTTACAGTTGTGTTGGTGGAAGTGGTTGACGGCGGGTGTTGGTGGAAGTGGTTGACGGTTGGTGTTGGTGGTAGTGGTGGAAGGGAGTAGAAGGGAAAGGGGGTTATGGGGTTACCACGGGGATAGAGGGGTATGGGTGAGTATGGTTTTGGGGGTAAGGGAGGGTATGGGTTACCCTTTGATTGTGTCAAACAAACAACAACAAATGGAATCGTCCCATTTGATTATCTTTCCCTTTCCTAAAGCCCCCGAACCAAACGCCCCCTCAGTTTTCTAACTCCATTCTCCCTTCATGCAATTTTAGAGTGAACCAAATAATAAATATTAGGTATGGGGTTCTAAATCCATCCCCTCATGGTATCTCATTCCATTCCAATTCATTCTGATATTTTGAACCAAAGGGCCCCTTAGATATGTTATGTGGACTAATGAGACTATAAAATGGGTAGCCAGCAAACCCACTTAAACCGAATCTTTCGTGCCTTTCATACCCAAAAAGGGATTCTTTGTGTGTGTTTGGCCTTGCTTTTCAAAGTGTTTTTGGACTTAAAAATACTTTTTGGCCAAACATATCATAAATTTAAAAACTAATAGTAGATTCTCAAAAGCTCAAATATCATGTTTTTGCCCATAAAAATAGAAGCATCAATTTGATGTTACTTTTTCTTGAAAACTATTTTTGAAAAACTAAGCTTAAAAAATAGAAACTCATTTTAACCAAACTAGGCCAAACATGCTCTTTATGTTCTTTAGGTGTGTTTGACCAAATTTACATAAAAGAGTTTTTACCTTTTTTAAATGAGTTTTTCTACAAACTATTTTTGAAAAAGTTTTGATTATTTTGTCTAACTTTTTAAAAAATAGTTTTTCCAAATTTAATGTGTTTGGCCTAATTATTTTTATTTGATTTTATTTGATTTTTTAGTTTACTACATGTTTGGCCCTATTTTTAAAATATAGTTTCTGTTTTTCAAAAGTAATTTTCAAAAAACTGTTTTTTTCTAAAAATTAGGATATGTTTGGTTATACTCATAATAAGTGCTTTTTATAATATCTAGTATTTGGCCTAATTTACTTGTTTTAGTTTATTTTGAATTCATTATTGTTGTATAAATATATTTTCCATCAAAATATAGAATCATAGATAAATGAAATAGGTACGGATTATACTATGTTCTAAATTATACTATAAGATCGTTGTATAATACGACTGCTTAAAAAGTCACCATTTTATGTTAAAAAATGACAATGTTTTATTTTTTATAAAGTGACTAATTTTTAGACCTGGTAAAACTGACCCGACCCGAGACCCGAAAATGACCCGAACTTGCCGGACCCGATAAGACCCGAAACCCTAATTGACCCGACCCGACCCGAAACTTGATTGACCCAATGTTGACCCGACTCAAGATGACCCGACCGAAATGTCCCGACCCATAATTGACCCGATCCAAAATGACTTAAAGTGACCCAAAATGACCTGAAACGACAAGTACTAAATCAAATTAATGTTATTTACACCAAATAGAGTTTCATTTGTTATAATCATTCCTTATAAATAGTTAAACTAGTTTTGTGACCCGTGAATTTCACGGAATATTTTGTTTTTAGTGTGATGTTTATAGTGTTTCTAGTAATTGAGACTTTATAAAATATCAAATCACATAGTAAGATTACCTCATGAATAATTCATGATAAATCGTGTACAAAAAATACGGGCATTGACATGTTAACATAAAGATCAAAGTCGAGAAATTAAAGATTGATATTTTTTTCAAAGGTAAAATGATGAAAAAAATCGACAAATACCAAAATAAAAAATACAGATGAAAAAAAAAACTAAAAAACTATTACTCATTCACGTTGATGTCGTCAATCTTACACTTAGTTTTTAATATATAGTTCTTTAAGAAATCCTAATATTTTACTTCTCCATATAGTCTTCTTTCTTCAATGAATCGTCCTATCAGGGGCGGCCCAAAGGCTGTGCGATTAGGTTCACAGCACAGGGGCTCAAGGGGAAATAGGGCCCCAAAATATAAGCCCAATTCATAACATTAAATGAAAATGATTTTGGCTTTTTTCCTCCTTGTGTACTACTCCTGTAAAGTCACTACTCTACACTTCACAACATCTTTGTTTACCCAAAACACACGCGCATCCCCATTACCCATCAATAGGCAATTTTTTTTAAAATTTATTTATTTAAGTAGGTCACAGAAAAGTATAATTTTTTACCTTTCTCAGTTCTCGGTTCTTTTGTTATATCTCCATCTTTTAATTTCTTTTATTTATATTACTCTTTATATTAAATTATTAATTATTGTGTGAGACATTTTTATTCTATAAAAGACAAGATATTTATTACAAATAAACAAATACGAAGTACTGTATATTTTATAAAAGTGAATCGTCTCATGATATGAATTATGAAACGGTCTTATTTATATAATTTGTGTTTTAAGTATATGCCTAAAATAAATCATAGCATTTTTTTTTCATATATCTTAACCTTTCATTTTTTTTTCAAATTTTTATTTTTAATAGTTTTCGTTTAGGATCTCAAGTAAATGACAATTAATTGTTTTGAGGCCTCAACCTAAGAATCGAACAGGGCCTCCCGAATTCATCGGGCGCCCCCGGTCCCTATAAAAAAGTAACTCAAGAATTAGTGCAACCAACAAAACAAAGGGAATATGTTTTATACAATATTATCGTTATTAACTTAAACTTCCTCTTAAATAGAGAAAGAAAAGTATGTTAACCTTTGAATAGGTCAACACCACAAATCTTGGTAGACCCTAAATGAGAACAAAACAAATACATACGATGAAGTTAAAAAATGTGATCAAAACTTCATACCAATGGAACTTGCACTAAAAAAGAAATAAATTAGTTAATAATCTGAAACCTTAATACATTTACCTTAATTGGAATAGAATCATAGGACGATTAGTGACATATTTAGTTCTACTAACAATAGGGATGAGAAAATTTTTGGTTAATAAATTTTGCTTTCCAACAAAAATATATAAACAATTGAGGATGCGTTTATGACTTTTGAGCATCATTTTTCATTATTATCAAATTTAATATAAGTATAAATATGAATCAAGGTTCATGACTTTTGAGTTTTGAGCATTATTTTTTTCATTATTATGAAATTTAATATAAGCATAAATAAGGAGTAAGGAGAAATGGAATATATAAGGTTTGCATTATTACTAATAATTATAATATTTTTTTTTTTACAAAATCTACTTTATACAAGAGTGGTTTAAGATATTATCGTTTATAATTAAATATGACATATAGATTATGATAGATAGTTTGGCTTGCCTTTTAATTAGATTTATAGATTTTTTTCATTATTATCAAATTTAATATAAGTATAAATATGAATCAAGCTTCATGCCTTCTGAGTTTTGAGCATCATTTTTTTCATTATTATGAAATTTAATATAAACATAAATAAGGAGTAAGGAGAAATGGAATGTATAAGGTTTGCTTGATTACTAATAATTATATTTTTTTTTTTTTACAAAATCTACTTTATATAAGAGTGGTTTAAGATATTATCGTTTATAATTAAATATGACATATAGATTATGGTAGATAGTTTGGTTTGCCTTTTAATTAGATTTATAGATTATAGAGTTATAGATTTTTCTCAGTATTATAAAGTCTAATATAGAAATAAATATGGTGTGAGGAGAAATGGAATGTGAAAGGTTTGCTTTATTATTATTATTATTATTATTATTATTATTATTATTATTATTATTATTATTATTATTATTATTATTATTATTATTATTATTATTATTATTATTATTATTATTATTATTATTATTATTATTATTTACACGATCCGAATTTAAATTAACTTAAATTAATTTAACTTAATTATTATTATTATTATTATTATTTATTTAATTATCCAGCTTTCATTAAAAGAAAAATAAAAGTTTACATAAAATTGGTGGGGAGCCGAGAGACAACCTGGGCACCCACACCCTTAGCAAAAAAGTATTATTATTATTATTATTATTATTATTATTATTATTATTATTATTATTATTATTATTATTATTATTATTATTATTATTATTATTATTATTATTATTATTATTATTATTATTATTATTATTGTTATTATTGTTATTGTTATTGTTGTTATTGTTATTGTTATTGTTATTGTTATTGTTATTGTTATTGTTGTTATTGTTATTGTTGTTATTGTTATTGTTATTATTATTATTATTATTATTATTATTATTATTATTATTATTATTATTATTATTATTATTATTATTATTATTATTATTATTATTATTATTATTATTATTATTATTATTATTATTATTATTAATATTATTATTATTATTATTATTATTATTATTATTATTATTATTATTATTTTACACAATCTACTTTGCATGAGAATGGTTTAAAAAATATCTTCCGAAATTAAAATATGACATGCAGAATAATAATGGTAGATAGTATTGCTTGCTTTTTAATTATCTTATGGAATTAAAGTTAAATAAATAGGTAGATTAATAACCAAATTTATGAGAGGAAAATAAAGAACTTATATTAGTTTTTTAGTGATTGCAACTACTTTTTTTTAAATTTTTTTGGTACTTATAAGCATGTGACAATTTTGGAGATAATTAACTTTTTAATACATAGTTTCACCTTTTTATAATATTTTAAAAAAATTAATAATTAAGTAATTAATATAGATGAATTAGTATTAACCTCTATAAAAATGCCATGTGAATTAAAATTAAATATTTTAAGTAGCCTTTTAATTATATTGTATAAATAGATTTTACCTCACTTTCGTGCCTTTTGTATTTCTTCTCTCTTTAGATTACCCATGTGATGCTTTGTCTTATCTGCATTCACATACATTTCACGATGCTTTAAAATTCATATAAAAAAATATATTGACAAAAAGGTAAAACATCAACATGGCAAAAATTTCACAAACGAATCAGCATTGTCACATGTAAATCATTGAAATTAAACCAAATGAAAAACATGAATTTAAATATAAATCAAAGGATTTATAAAACTAATAACACAACAAATTAAAATATACTTTATTGGACATAACAACAACAATACTCAATAATAATACTCAATATACTATCTATAATCAAATAAATAAATTAAACCATAAAATACAATCTACAACTTAGAAACTCATGGGCAAATGAGCAATAGATTTTAAATAAATATTGTGAATAGAAACTATCATAGGTATTATAGGTTTTATAGCCATCACACAACCATAGAGTCCCATATTTTAATTTTATTTTTAATTTATTTTTGGTATTATTAAATTAGATAATTGATTGCGGAGCAACTCAAGAGGTGAATTAAATAGGGAAAAATATTAATGAAAATTATGAGTATTAAGTAGTATAAAGAAATATAATCAATTTATTAACATATTATATTACAAAAATTAATTAGATAGGAAGAAATTTTAATTAATTTGGTGGGTGTTAAGTATGATGAAGAGTTTTAATCAATTTATTATAATGTTTAATTAAAAAAATGAATTAAATAGGAAAAAGTGTTAATAAAAATGGTGGGTGCATGTTAAGTAATATGAAAAGTTTTAATTTATTAACATGTTTTATTACCAAAATTTCAATTAAAGTGTCAATTTTAATTATAAATTATGACATTTATTAACATGTTTTTATTACAAAAATTCAATTAAAATGTCAATATTGATTATAAATTATGAAGTTTTAATGTAAATTTGTAAGGGTTACATTAACTAAATTAATTTATAGAAAAAGTGAATTAAATCTATAAAATAAGACAATTACGTGGCAATGAGTTTTGATGCTCACATTTACGTGGCATTTACGTGGCATTTTTGGATTCTACGTGGCTTTGTCTACGTGGCGTTTATTAGTCATTTTAGGGTAGCCTTTTAATTATATTTTATAGATTTGCAAAATAGTATTTCGTAATCAAAATAGTACTAACTAAAGTGTTTTAGCCATTAACCCGAAAGCGACCCGACCCAAAATGACCCATACCCGAAAGTGACCCGACCCGAAGCGACCCGACAAAAGGTCACCCGAAAATGACTCGAAACCCGAAATGACCCGACCCGATCTGAACTGACCCGACCCATACCCGTCCCGAATGACCCATTTGCCACCTCTACTAATTTTTATTAGTGGGCAGTTTTTAACATAAAGAAATGATCACTATTTATCATAAAATGCTCACTTTATGTCTCTCGCAGTCTCGCTCCATACGATGGTGGAGCACAATAATTGCTGTATTTAGTACAGTATAATTTATTGTGAATCCAATTTATGCATAAAAGAATGTGACTTTTTTTTTATATTTTTTCTTAATCTTTTCATGATACTTATGAAATTTTTTAATTAGTACCCATTTTTAAAATACTAGACTATAAATATGTATTTTATTGTATGGTTTTATAATGTTACAAATAACATAAAAGATCACAGATTTTGTTTATTAACATAATTTGACAAAATAAAAAAATGATTTACGGTAACGTTACGTCATGCCTTGAATAATAATTTAACTAACAAAGTTGGAAGTTTATAGTTGTTGGTTTTGGAAGAAATAGAAACAGAAGCATCAATTTGATGCTTCTGTTTTTGGGGGTGAAAAAGTGGATTTGAACTTTAGAAAAACTGCTTCTATTTTTTTTAAAAACTGGGTGTTTGGCACAACTTCTAGTTTTGGGAAACAAAAACACATTTTTAATCTTGGCCAAACATATATAATTTGGGTCTGCGTCACACTTGTCAAACTTTTCACCTTTAAGCGCATGTTTTCTAATAAAAATTATGTAATGTCATAGTTACAACTAGAATTTTATATTGTGTTATACTCATAATCATGATATTCATAACCGATGTTATCTACTCATAATATTTTTTTTTAAAGCATTCTTGACAAAAACAATGAGAGAGAAACTAGAGAGAGAAAAGCTCTAAAAACAAAGCAAAGGAAAAAAAAGGAAAATAAGTAAACCCTAGATTTGTGTGCGTAGCCATGATTATTGCAGCACGAACTTCATCGTCTACAATCCGTCCTAGCACCAAATCACCACAAAATAACAAAAAATCCACTGTTAATCAAGCATCTACCTCTACTAAGCCCCCAAATAACCCTGGTCCGTCTGAATCCGTGGTTGGTAAGACACGTAATGTTAATGAAATTACGGGTGTTGCTCCCTTTGATTTGGATGGAGTTGAAATTGATGAGACTGGCAAAGGTTGGTGTATTCAGGGGAAGAAGAAGACCGTTCTTGAACCTATTGAGGAAGAGCCTGAGGATTTGATGCAATTTACTACAGCAGATGTTCAGGAGGAACTTAACTACTGGAAATCTTCTGTGTATTGTTTCATTCTGGGTGCTAACCCACCATGGGATGTTGTCGAAGGATTTGTGCGACGAATTTGGGCGAATTACCTAATTGATAAGGTATCCTTCCTTCCTAATGGCATATTTCTGGTAAGGTTTATGAATGAGGCTGGTAAGTTGGCTATTCTTAAACAAGGTCACTACTTGTTTGATAATAAGCCACTTATTGTTCGTAGTTGGGATGAAAGTGTTCAGCTTACCAAGGATAATGTTAAGAATGTTCCGGTATGGGTTAGAATTTTAGATTTACCATTGAAATATTGGGGTAAATGTTTGCCCAAAATTGTTGGATTAATTGGCAAATTCTTACGATGTGATGCCTCCACTGAGGACAAAACGAGATTAGGGTTTGCTAGAGTCTTACTTGAAGTACCCTTTGGTAGGAAGCTCCCTGATTTTGTAAAATTCTTGGATGAGGATGGACACATTGTTAAGCTTACGCTTGAATGTGAATGGAAGCCAATTCTCTGTGGGGTGTGTGGTGGTACTGGTCATGCAAGTGAACAATGTAGGAAACCCAAGCAAAAATCTCAGAAACCTACTGTACCCACACAGAAATAATGGATATCAAAGAAACCTGTTGCTCAGACTGCTCCCAAACTTCTCATCACTCCTATTATCAGTCAGCCTACCCCTGCTCTAAAAACTGTGTCTCCTGTAATTAGTGGTGCTCCTGCTGAGAAAACCTCAGAGGAAGTCCAGCATAAATTGCAGGTGACTTAGAACAAAGATGGGACATACCAGCAAGCCAAAACTCCAGCTAGACCAGTTATTACGCTTAGCAGCAAAGAAATTATCACTGCATGAAAGAATTCCTCCAACTTTAATGAGTATACTTTTATGGATACTTTGAATTATGCAACTCCTAAAGTTGGGATTGGTACAAATGGTAGTGCAGTACTCCCCTTAGGGAGTAATGCATAGCATAGGATTCTGGAACATTAGGGGACTTAACAGCGTATCTAAACAAAAGCAAGTCAAATGGTTCTTACATACTCACTAGATAAGTTTGTTTGGTCTCCTTGAGACAAAGGTCAAACCTTTATCTCTAAATACAGTCAAAAATAATATGTGTGATGGATGGATAGTTTCAACTAATACCTCTTACCATCCTGGGGGAAGAGTCTGGGTTTTATGGAAGCAAATATCTTTTATGTCAATTTCCTCCACTATAGGACTCAAGCTATCCATATGGAGATAATTGAAATCAGTACCCAATTTCATTTCTTTTGCACAATGGTCTATGCCTTCAATGACATTGTTGATAGGAAAGCCTTATGGATAGAACTTAATTCTTTTCCTGATACTATTTCTGCACCTTGGCTTATCTGTGGGGATTTTAACTGTGTGTTAAGCCCTACTGGGAGACTGGGTGGCCAAACTAGCATAGAAGAAATGGAAGACTTCCAAGCCTGCATTGATTATTGTACCCTTATGGATAGTCCTGCCGTTGGCTCCTTTTATACTTGAACAACAAGTAGGACCCCTCCACTAGAGTGTATACTAAGCTGGATAGAGTTTTAGTGAATCAGGAGTGGCTTCAGTGTAGGAATGATGCCTATGCAAATTTTTATAATGAAGGCCTTTTTGATCATTCCCTCTGCACAAGACTCTCTGACTACCTTTACTGGTAGGAAGAGTTTTAAATATTTTACTATGTGGAGCTAAGTAGAGGATTTCCTTCCTTGTATACAACACTACTAGTCTGCTAGTTAGCAAGGAACAAAAATGTTCAAAGTTGTTATGAAACTGAAAAGTTTGAAGAAGCCTCTCAAAGATCTTAACAAGCTGCTCTTTGCTGATGTAGAAAATAGCACAGTGCATGCCTGGAAAATTCTTAATGACATACAAAATGAGCTTAAGCTGAACCCTACTGATTCACAGCTTATCCTACAAGAAAGAGAAGCTGCAACAATTTATAGAGATTTGCAATTGGCCTGTGACAGCTTTCTTCTCCAGAAATCTAAAGCTACATAGATTAATCAAGGGGATAATAATACAAAATATTTTCACAGTATTTTGAAGAGTAGAAGTGTTAAATCCAAAGTGTTTAGAATCACTGATATTCATGGTAACACTTACACTGAAGGTGATCAAATCCAAGCTGCTTTCCTGAGGTATTATGAGCATTTACTTGGATCTACTGGTGCTACTACTCCTGTTAGTGCTTCTGTTATACAGCTTGGAAAAGTTTTCACTCCAGAGCATTGGGATATTCTTTTAACTCTAGTAACAAAGAAAGAGGTAAAAGATGCTATTTTCTCTATTCCTAACCATAAGGCCCCTAGGCCAGATGGTTTCTCAAGTGCATTTTTTAAAGATAGCTGGTCCATTGTTGGTGATGAAGTATGTTCAGCTGTGCTTGATTTTTTTGCCACTAGTAAACTCCTTCAATAGGTGAACCATAATTTTATCACCCTTCTCCCAAAATGTGATATACCTCAAAATGTTACTCAGTATAGGCCTATAGCTTGTTGTAATATTTTATATAAGGCCATTTCTAAGATTCTATGTTCTAGACTATCTGCTGTATTGCCTGACCTCATCAGTCCTAATCAAGGGGGCTATATTAAGGGTAGGACAATCATTGAGAACATACTCATTTGCGAAGACATTGTTAGGCTCTATAATAGGAAATCGGTTTCTCCCAGATGCCTTATGAAAATTGATCTGAAAAAGGCTTATGATTCAGTCAATTGGGATTTCCTAGAACAAATGCTACATGCCTTAAATTTTCCTGCTTCCCTTACAGCCTTAGTGATGACCTGTGTTAAGACAGCCTCTTATTCTTTAGTACTAAATGGAGTGAACTTTGGTTATTTCCATGGTGCCAAAGGATTAAGGCAAGGAGACCCTATCTCCCCTCTCCTTTTCACAGTTATAATGGAATACTTAAGCAGGATTCTTAACCATGTCACTGCCACTATGAAGTTCAGGTTTCATCCTTTATGTGGACATCTCCGACTATCTCACCTTTTATTTGCTGATGACCTCTTGCTCTTCTCCAAAGGTGATACTCAGTCTATTATGATTCTCTTGAGAGCCTTTGCCACTTTCTCTATAGCCACTGGACTCCAAATGAATGCTCTGAGATCAAATATTTACTTTAATGGAGTTCCTTCATCTGTTAAAGATGACATCATTCAAGTTTCAGGATTTATTGAAGGGCATACCCCTTTTAAATATCTGGGTGTTCCTGTTGGAGTATGTGTCCTCGACAATAATGCGATCACATGTTTAAAACTCATATTAAGAATACACAAGGGATTGTAACATTTTATTGTCAACTGATCCACATTAATCGGTAATGATTGGCTGACTAGAGTTTGACATTACTGTCGTGTGACGGTGGTAATCAGTTGATCCCTTAAGGTCATACCTCTAGGGAAACATTCTTAATTGATTAATTAATTAATTGTATGATGATACAAGTTAATTAATTCCTTAAAATTGAACAAATGATTTTGTGAGTGATAATACGTATCTTATTGTAATTTGATTAAATAAGATTCCTCTTAAGTAATTACATTGTTTTATTACTTAAAGTTTATTTATTGTTTATGAAATAATTAAAATAAGAATGAAGTGGTTATTATAAATACAAGTAGTTGTGATTTATAATTATATGACCCATTTTAAGTAATGGTAATTGTGAATTACTGGTCAATTTTTGTATGTGATTTATTTTGTTTATATAATGATTTTTAATTTGTTAAAAATGCATTATTTAAATGACATGTCTAGTAACATGTCCAATTGTCACACAATACAAATTAACAAATTGACAAAACTTAAAATGGACCCATTTTATATAA
The DNA here is from genome assembly GCF_048544455.1 of Silene latifolia. Classification (NCBI taxonomy): domain Eukaryota; kingdom Viridiplantae; phylum Streptophyta; class Magnoliopsida; order Caryophyllales; family Caryophyllaceae; genus Silene; species Silene latifolia. The sequence continues at coordinate 106,346,597 of NC_133535.1, forward strand.
GTGTGCAGTGTGAGTGGAGGGAGTTGGATAAGTTTAGGATTTAATTGGTTCTCTAATTGAGAATTAGGCATAATGATTATGTCCTTTATTGACCTAAACCTAACCCTATACTATGTGTCTTGAGAAGAACAAATGTGTGCAAGTATTGGGCACTCTACCCTTGGCAAAACCGTGGCCTCCTCCCTTTATACACTCAAGTAGTGTATTTTCACTTCCTAGTTCATTCTTATGAGTTCTAATCAGAGAAAGACCAAAAACCTCTCTAGTTTTTGCTGTTGAACAAAATTGATAAACTCACACAAATCTCTAATATTATTTAATCAATATTAAAAGTAGTATACATATAATATTAGTAATTTTAAGGGAACAAATATTAATTTCTAGTAACTAAATTAATATTTGTATTAAGAAGGATTTCCTTGGTACAAATCCTTGAGGAGAGATTCTACTCTTGAATCTTGTTCATCTATTTCGAAAGCTCAAGAACTAAGTAAGGTAGGTGACCTTACAAGTGCCCAAATATCCGAAATATCCTATGTAAGGAACCGATTTACTCCTTACTCTTGTATTTGTTTTGCATGCATAAGATCTTGAATTAATTTTATGACCAAATTAATTATTCACATATTCAATATATAAACATATGAGATTAATGAATCCCAACAAGTGGTATCAGAGCAACATGGTTGTTGCATGCAAAATCGGGTTTGTTTTTCCGAGTTAATTAGTTAACAAATAAAACTTGTTATTTAGGATTTATGAAGATAAATCACGAAATAATTTTGCATGTTAAAAGTTTCTGGTCCTAAATGGATTTTGGGTCATATGGGACGATTTATGGATTTTTATTGTTCATTTTATATATTATTGGCATTAAAATGTGATTTTTATGAGAAAAATGTCATTTTTGGACGAAAAATAGCTAAACTTCGAATTTTTCAGTGGTTTTTGGATATGTTTTCACATATATTATCTACTGGTGGCATGTTAAATCTCGTGAAACACTAAGTTATTTTTCATGAAATATGAATTTTATAAGCTTAAATCGAATTTAAAGGGTTTATTAGGTTAATATGAGTTATATTTCGAATCTGGTCATAGAAATTTAATATGTTGTCACATGCATTTTTACTCAGTGTGTGTAAAAATCTTAGACGGATTGAACTTCTTTTGCATGATTTATGAATTTTTGAGTAAAAATTCTATAAATAGTGACTTAATTTAGTATATAATGCTAAAACATATTTCATGACTAAAGTAAAACGTCATATGTTGAATTTTATCCCACATTTCAGATCTAAAAGTGAAAAGTTGGATAAAGTTAATTTGCTCATATTTTAATGGTCATAATTAATGAAACCGATAAACCGCAACAATGTTTTTCTCGAAAATTTTTCGAAATTTTTAACCTAAGTTTTGAACATTATGAGTGTCATGGTATTTTTCCAGAATGTTCATGAGTTTTAATTTCAAATTTTGAAATTATTTGGAATTTTTATAATTTAATTTGGAGTTTATAGTATAATATTGTAATATTTGGTCCATAATGAACAATATTAAGAAATCAAGTTGAGTTATTGTCAAAATGTTAGTGAAGACTAAGTTTTGAGTCCTAAGATGGTTAGGGTAATTAACTTGAACATAAATATGAATTTATGTAACATATTGTGATTTTAATAAGTTAAATCACGCAAATCCATAAAAACCGATGTAATATACGATATTGGCTCTTATAAGGCGATTTAGCATAAAATTGAGCATGTTCATACATATTTTAATGCTGCATTTTATTTATGATTGTCATATTTTGTTTTATATAATTTTGGAATTATGTAATTTTACTTAGTATGGCCTTAGTTTTTAATTGATATTACACGAAATGCATGGGAATATCGATTCGGTTGTAATTATTGTGATCTCGTATCACCGTTTTGTAATTTAATAGATTTAAATTTTATTACAAATGTATATTAGGAAATTATGTAATTTTAATTATTACTTGTATTTCCCGAAGTTTCCATGAAGACGGTGTTACCTCGAGATGCGTGCCAAGACCGAAGTTCAAGGGACCAAAGGAGTTGGTTTCCTAATTTGTAATAGTTTATTAGATTTACTATTTTAGGAAGGCCATACTAGGACTTTATATTTATGCTTAGCATTTTCTTTATATGTTTGCATGCATCGCTAAATCGCCATAACTAAACATGCATTTTATTTAATCGAGTCATCGACCGTGTCAATTATAATTATCGTAGTTCACCGCTTTAGTTCACTTAAAACGTGATAGATAATAAATTGACATGACCTCTCACTAAATTTATAATTTAGAAATAGCCTTACCAAATAGTAGAACCCATGAAGTACCAATTTCATAAGGGAGTTGAGCCGGCTTCACCGTAATACAAACCTTGTTACGTTGGCGAAGTGGGGTAATAAAATGTTATTACATCGAAATTTGGATTGAGCTCAACGGAAGTATTCGTGACCGTATTAACCATTGCAAGGATCTCTTGTGAAGAGTATAGATAAAAGTTATTCGTGATCAAAAGGGTTTTTGATTCTTGACTAACATATCTACTTACAATGGATTGTTTCTCATGAGCTTAATTGAGTTAAGTACTTTGAAATATTAAATCATTTTGGTGACTAGATTTGTTAGAAATCGAAATTGACCAAAATACCGCAACCATTTAAATGAAAGTTTTAAGACTAAACGAATGAATTGAAGAGTAGTCTTCATGAAATTAAATTTTGCTTCTATAAGCAAAGACTCATTGAAATGAGTAGGAGCATTCTCTTAACCGTTAAGAAAAAGGTTCAAAGAAGTAAAATTAGAATGGAATTGATACAAGGTTATGATAAAAGTAAAGTTATTGAGAATAACGATACTAAACCTATCAATCCCAACCGATAAAGTTTCCATTTTGGAAGTGTTGGACACTGAAAGGAAACTACCCCAAATTATTGAAGAATCAACAAGTTAGTTGTGGGACATCTAAATGGGACTTTCTTCTTTAAATGTTTATTTGATTGACATAAATTTTGCTAGTACTACTTCGTCAATATTAGAAACCGGTGGTGGTTTTCATGATTGTATTCGATACATAAGATGATTATAATATGACGACTAGCATCAAATAATGTCGAGAGATATAGTCATTGTGTACTCAATCTAGTTTTTGAGTTTAAAGTTGTACTTAATTATGACTATTAAGTGCATAAACTCTGAATAAGAATATAATCTTGTTAAGATACAAAAGAGGTTTCACTTTTGTGACCCTATACACCACGATTTGATGTATGGCTAGCCCATTATCAAGGTGATTATATTCTAAACCAAAATAGATTGATATATCATGTAGATGATGCAAGACTCAAATTGGTAACCCAAGATTAAACTTTAAATTCTGGAATGATGAACGCAAAGAGTTAGCGAGTACTCTTGGAACCATTAGATTGTTAATCTTATGGTATATGCGTATCTTGTATTCAAAGCAAGATGTCTCGTGCCTTTTGGTTGAAAAGGAGATCGAGGATGTAAATCACTGATCCAGAATAGGTTGATCATTTTCTTTTACCAACGATTTAAGTTGACACTAATGTGTTCACTTAATAAGGTAAAAAGAGAAATCTTTGAAGAAGTTGAAAGAGTTCCAGGAATCACGATTTAGTCGTGATGAGATTATCTAAGTGAAGACTTTGATATAAGCCAAAGGAAATGTGATATAGTATCACAAGTTAATCTCTCTTAGCACGCATTATGGGATAAGGTGTGGTTAAATGAAGATATCAAACCTTATTCGATATGGTTTGGACATTAATCAAGTTACTTTAAGTTAATTGATTTTATTTTGGGGAATTTATCATTTTGTCAGTTGATTTTTCCACTAATTCTAAACGATTCATATGAGATATGAAATGGTAGAGTACCATGCTTGTAATTTTTCACAAGAAACAAGTGCTCATTTTCTTTGCAGTGATCACGAGTGCAAGGGTTTATGGCTCGTGATGCTGTCTTTCTAGAATACAAGTTTAATTCTAGAAGACAGAGTAGGAGAAATTATTCAAGAGCCACAAAGGAATTGTGTCAAAAATTGTATGTCAAAAGCCACAAAAGAATTGTGTCAAAAATTATATGTCGCAAGAAACTGGTCTTTCTTGGCTACATGACGTTGTTTCTTCAACAAGAAACTGGTCTTTCTTGGCTACATGACATTGTTTCTTCAAAACCTAGGAGGTTGAACTCATCACTTGTTGAAGATGATGAATTCGTGTTACTTTTAGAAAGTAAAGAGCTTGCAACTTACAAAGAAATTGTTTGATTCAAATTACTTCTGGAAATTAATGAACATATGACATACATGAGAGTGTTCAAGTCACAACTCAAAACAAGGCTTAGAGCCATGAAAATCCAAATTTGTTAGATATCAAAGCTTGATTGGTGGCAAAGGGTTTTTGCACTAGTTGAAATGCCTAAGTCTATTCGGATCTTCTTAGGGATTGTATTTCATTATGATGATATATATATCGAGTGAATCTAAAACCCGCTTCTTGAATTAGATTCGAAAAGAAGGAATGTATTCGATACATGTCATGAGTTTTATAGATTCTTACAATCCTAAGACAATGTGCAACTTAAGAGATAGTCTTAAGTAGGACATCAATGAGTTTGAGTCAATGTTTTGATCATGTTGTAAAACTTTTCTCGATGGGTCGAGAAGTTGTGTTTATACATGAAGTTTAGTGGGAGTTACGGAAATTTTGATTAATCTTATATGTGGATGACATATTGATCATTGGGAATGATTTAAGACTTTTGGAGTAATATAATACATCTTTAATATCCGGATTTATGGAGATAAATCCACATGATATTAGCGCCAAATAAGAAGTCTTATGTTGATAAGATTCATGATTAGTTCAATCGAGTTGAACATATTTGATTGATTCCATTTGCTTCCGCTGCCGGATCAATTAAATGAGTAATGATATATAACACTTCATATACTTTGAGTATGATGAATTGTTTCAAATAGAATTTAAGTAATAGTTACCTAGTAGCCATATAGATTATCCTTAAGTGCTTGTAGAAGCATTAAGGATGTAAAGTTAAGTGTTTTTGATGTAATTCACTAATTTGTGTAAGGGCTTACACTAATGACTATTGAGATTGTATAAGGTTTCGGTCAAAAACCATATTCAAAACACCTAAAGATGGTTAAGGAACCATTGTGGCTATGTTATTTAAGAAATGGATTTGTTAGAATCGTTCTAGGCAATAAAGAACAATGAGAGATGCTTACAACGGAAATTGAGTACACTTGCAATCATGAAATGTGCGAGAGGGATGGGTCCCGCACACTGTGAAAATAGTGGGAGCTATTCTATGACTAGAGAGCTTACGTCTAGATTGGATCTAGACACGTACTCAGAAAGTTTTGTAATGCAAATGTGTACATTACAAAGGAAAACGAGTATGTAGTAAGGTTAAGTAAGGTACAAGAAGTTGATAAAACCTACTAACCAAAGCCTTCTCATAGGCTTAACATGATGAGTCATGTCATTTCAGTTGGATTGAGATGAACAACTACATACATGATCAAATTGGATTATAAGAATATGAAGTAGTAATCAGGTATTGACTATTCATATGTGATAATCACATTTGTCGTTCGAGTTTTACTTAAAAACTCTTTTATACTTTGTTACATCCAAACGGGTTGTAGAGAAAATATTGAACCCCGTTAAAGTGAACCCGGATTAACATGGTATTTGCCCATAGTCACTTGTATAAGGTGACGTCTCGAAGTGACTAGAGTGTGATGCGATTGATGGCAAGTTCAAGTGCCATAGAGTCATATGAGATGACTATTCGATCACATAGGCAGACGGTTGGGAACACTCTGTCGGGCATAATGACCGCTTATAGAGTTCTGGCAAATTTATATAGCCTGGTCGTGGCAAGAGCTATCTAATGAGTTGATTCTTTTGACTAAAGACTGTTCGCCCAAGGTGGCACAGTTTCAGAGTAACTTTGATTTATGATCCTACGACCTTCGTAAATGGGGTTAAAGGGCTTATTTTGGGTTATGATGGGTTGTGGCTAGTCGAATGGAACAGTGCGATAGGAATTGTCCACCCCTTGTCAGGGTTAAAACAATATCTCAGGGCCACTCGAGGAGCAATGAACTGGAAATGCGTGGCCACGCTCGGAAGGTATCTATGGTAGATAAATTTCGGTCAGACAGTTATTCTCCAGATCGAGAAAACCACTAACAATATGATCAAATGCAAGTATGACCTGCAAGACACCTTGCATTGAGTGAGAGATAGTAATAGGACAAGAGAATTGGTGACGCACACTTGTCGCGGACAAGTGGGAGATTGTTGGAGTATGTGTCCTCGACAATAATGCGATCACATGTTTAAAACTCATATTAAGAATACACAAGGGATTGTAACATTTTATTGTCAACTGATCCACATTAATTGGTAATGATTGGCTGACAAGAGTTTGACATTACTGTTGTGTGACGGTGGTGATCAGTTGATCCCTTAAGGTCATACCTCTAGGGAAACATTCTTAATTGATTAATTAATTAATTGTATGATGATACAAGTTAATTAATTCCTTAAAATTGAACAAATGATTTTGTGAGTGATAATACGTATCTTATTGTAATTTGATTAAATAAGATTCCTGTTAAGTAATTAAATTGTTTTATTACTTAAAGTTTATTTATTGTTTATGAAACAATTAAAATAAGAATGAAGTGGTTATTATAAATACAAGTAGTTGTGATTTATAATTATATGACCCATTTTAAGTAATGGTAATTGTGAATTACTGGTTAATTTTTATATGTGATTTATTTTGTTTATATAATGATTTTTAATTTGTTAAAAATGCATTATTTAAATGACATGTCTAGTAACATGTCCAATTGTCACACAATACAAATTAAAAAATTGACAAAACTTAAAATGGACCCATTTTATATAGGTGTACCGTGTGAGTGGAGGGAGTTGGGTAAGTTTAGGATTTAATTGGTTCTCTAATTGAGAATTAGGCATAATGATTATGTCCTTTATAGACCTAAACCTAACCCTACACTATGTGTCTTAAGAAGAACAAATGTGTGGAAGTATTGGGCACTCTACCCTTGGCAAAACCGTGGCCTCCCCCCTTTATACACTCAAGTAGTATATTTTCACTTACTAGTTCATTCTTATGAGTTCTAATCAGAGAAAGACCAAAAACCTCTCTAGTTTTTGTTTTCGAACAAAATTGATAAACTCACACAAATCTCTAATATTATTTAATCAATACTAGAAGTAGTATACAAATAATATTAGTAATTTTAAGGGTACAAATATTAATTTCTAGTAACTAAATTAATATTTGTATTAAGAAGGATTTCCTTGGTACAAATCCTTGAGGAGAGATTTTACTCTTGAATCTTGTTCATCCATTTGGAAAGCTCAACAACTAAGTAAGGTAGGTGACCTTACAAGTGCCCAAATATCCGAAATATCCTATGTAAGGAACCGATTTACTCCTTACTCTTGTATTTGTTTTGCATGCATAAGATCTTGAATTAATTTTATGACCAAATTAATTATTCACATATTCAATATGTAAACATATGAGATTAATGAATCCCAACACTTCCCATTGTTGCTGGTAGGCTCTCTATGAAGGACTGTGCTGTACTCATTGATAATCTCACTGCTAGAATTAAAAGCTTTGGTGCAAGGAAATTATCTTATCATGGCAGACTCACTCTGGTAAATTCTGTCCTGTCCACCTTGCATAGCTACTGGGCCACTATTTTTGTCATACCCAGAGGTGTTATCAGAAGGATTGTTGCAATATGCAGAAACTATCTATGGGATGGTTCTGCTGATTACCTCAGATCCCCTTTGATTAGCTGGGAAAACATTTGCTCTCCAAAATGTGAAGGAGGACTTGGAATTAGAAATAGCTTGTACTGGAATGCAGCTGCCATTGGCAAGCTAGCCTGGTGGGTATATACCAAACCTAACAGTCTATGGGTGAAAAGGGTGAGCCATATATATCTGGAAGGGCATGAATGGTCTACATATACACCTAAATCAGACGTCTCTTGGAGTTGGAAAACTATTTGCAAGATCAAAGACACCTTCTGCTTGGGTTATTCTGCTGGCCAATGGACCCCTTCTCCTGCTGGATATTCTGTATCTAGTGGTTACCATTGGGTCAGACAACATCAGCCTATTATCACCTGGCACAAAGCTATCTGGAATACATAGAGTGTTCCTAAACATACCTTCATTAACTGGTTAATTGCCAGGGAAGCCCTCCAACTGAAATTTAAACTCTTCCTATTGGGTATCAGTCAAGATGATTAGTGTTTATTGTGTACTAGAGCTGCTGAAACCCATGGCCATCTCTTTCAGTATTGCAGCTACACATTGAAGATCCTGGGTCAACTTAGTGCCATTCTTCACCACAGATTACCTATACAAGATACTCTGATGTGGATTCAAGCTAAGCCCTGGGCAAGGTTGAAGAAAAAAGTTACTAATGCCTGGATTCAGGCCTTGTATTACTATGTGTGAAGACAGCGGAATCAAGTTAGAATTGATGGATTGCTCACTCATCCTGATAGAGTAGTCCATGAAATTAAATGTATTATGAAAACTCGTTCAACTTTCTGAAATCAGTATATTCAAACGAGTAAAGAGAAAGCGTGGCTCACTTCAATTAGCTCCTAATTGTCGTGAAACATTGCTTCAAAATGTACCGAATTGTTGGTAGTTTGTAATAGTTTGTCTATTTGGTTTTAATGAGAAGCTAACCTTTCACCAAAAAAAACTTATTATGTTGCAAGATGATGAAACTCACCTACAAATATAATCAATTAGTCAAACTATAAACAAAAGCATTAAGTATTTATATTGGTGGATACTTGAACTACAAAACAATTACTACGTACTTAGCCAAAGAAAAATTAATTATAAAATAAGACTCTCTTATAGTCTTATACTATGAGATATTACTTTTATAAGTCAAACATTCAATTTTTATATATAAAGGATCGTCTCACACTGAAACATGGTCTTATACATTATTGAAAGGATCATCTCATACTCTTTTCATCTCAAACCGTAAATTATTTTTCCTTTTTATATAATTAATATTGAGCTTATATTTAAAAAATACCATAAGACAAATCATAAGCAATATACGGAGAACATAGCAACTGTTAGGATTCACTTAATCTCATTAATTAACATATTCATATATGTGACATTTTAATTTAGTCATAAAATTAAACTAAATCTTATGCATGCAAACTTGAATAAGAATAGAGAAGAAATCGTCACTTTTTACTATATGATTTCGGATTTTGGGCACAAATGAGTTCTCCTTCTCACTTGTTCTTGAGCTTCCTTATATGGATGAACAAAGGATCCAAGGAAGAATCCCTCCCAAAAGTGAATACCCAAGGTGTAACTCTTAATAATTAACAATACTATGAACTAGTAATATTATTAATCTTGCTTAAAAATTGACTCAAAATATTATTTTTGCTCTCTTGTTTTTCGGCCAAGAGAAGGGGAAAAAATGGAGTATTTTCTATCTCTAAGTTCTAGTAATAATAGAGAGTAGAATAAAATTACACTAGTATAAATTATGTAGTGTAAAAGTAGAATAATTATAGAAGAAAAAACTCTTGTTTCTTCTAGGTGGAAACCGAGTGGGGGAAAGAAAAGGAGCCAATGCATGGCCAAAATGCTCTTCTCAAAAGCAATTAGGCATGCATAGCTAGAAGTAGTGTAATCATATGTGCTTTTCTTATTTAAATTTAAAACACAACAAAAACCCTAAACACCCCTATAATTTCGGTACAATGTAAGATAAAATGGGTTCCATTTTATCTTTGTCAATTTGTCAATTTTGTCACAATGTCACATGTAACATGCTACATGTTTATGTCTCACATTTATGTATTTTTAACACATTAAAAATCAACATATTAATAAAAATATGTCATATACAAAATCGACTAGTAATTCATAATTACTTGTACCAGAATGGTTTATTGAATTATAAATCACAAAGTCTTGTATTTATAATAAATTATTCATTCAATTTCAATTGTTTCGTAAACAATAATTTAATCTCAGTAATAAAACAATTTGATTACTTAGACCGTATCTTATTTAATCGAATTACAATAAGACACGTCAAATATACTCACAAAATCGTCCGTCAATTTTAAGCAATTTAATTAACCCGTATCGACATACGATCAATTAAATAATCAATTAAGAGTGTCACCCTTTAGGTATGACCTAAGAGGATCAACTGATCAACACCGTTGCACGACAGTAATGTCAAACTCTACTCAGCCAATCATTACCGATATGTGTGGACCAGTTGACTGTAAAACATTACATCCCACATGTATTCTTAAAATGAGATTTAAACATGTGATCATCATGATCAACAGTTGTGATCGCATTATTGTCGGAGGACACATATTCCAACAATCTCCCACTTGTCCTCGACAAGTGTGCGTCACCAATTCTCTTGTCCTATTACTATCTCCCACTCAATGCAAGGTGTCTTTCGGGTCGTACTTGCAAGTGATCATATCGAGAGTGGTTTCCTCGATCTGGAGAATAACTGATTGACCGGAATTATCTACCATAGATACCTTCCGAGCGTGGCCACACATTTCCAGTTTATTACTCCTCGAGTGGCCCTGAGATACTGTTATAACCCTGACAAGGGGTGGACAATTCCTATCGCACTTATTCCCTTCGACTAGCCATAGTCATCATAACCCAAAATATGCCCATTTGACCCCATTTACGAAGGTCGTAGTAACATAAATCAAAGTTAATCTGAAACCGTGCCACCTTAGGCGAACAGTCTTTAGTCAAAAGAATCGACTCATTAGAATACTATAGTAGCTCTCGCCACGACCAGGCTATATAAATTTGCCAGAACTCTATAAGCGGTCATTAGCCCGACAAAGTGTTCTTAACAGTCTGCCTATGGGATCGACTAGTAATCTCACATGACTCCATGGCATTTTAACTTGCCATCAATCGCATCACACTCTAGTCACTTCGAGACGTCACCTCATATAGGTGACTATAGGCGAATACAATGCTAATCCGTGTTCACTTTAACGGGGTTCAATTGTCTTTACAACCCGTTTGGATGTAACAATGTATAAAGAAAAGATTAAAGACAAATGCGATTACGAACATGAACAAAAATAACACTTTTATTTCATTTCAAAATCAAACACAAACTTGGTACACGTTTAAGACCCATGGACACCATATGTCCATTGTGTTTAGCCTGCGATAAAGGCTTGGTGAGCGGATCAGCTATGTTGTCATCCGTCTCAACCTTACATATCGCAATTTCCTTTCTTTCAATGAAATATCTAATTACATGATATTTTCTAAGTACATGTCTAGATCTATTACTAGACTTTGGCTCTTTAGCTTGGAAGATCGTCCCACTATTATCACAATAGAGAGTGATGGGATCATTGGTGGTAGGTACTACTCTTAGACCTTCCGTGAATTGCCTGATCCATACAGCTTCCTTGGCGACTTCGATGCCGCAATGTACTCACCTCCGTTGTTGAATCCGCATGATCACACTTCCTTGAAGCTTCTCCAGCTAACAGCACCACCATTAAGCATGAAAACGAAACCAGCTTGTGATTTCATGTCATCTCTATCCGTTTGGAAAATTGAGTCCGTGTAACCATTAACACGGAGTTCAGTGTCTCCTCCAAACACTAAGATAGAATCCTTAGTTCTTCTAAAGTACTTAAGGATATTCTTGACGGCTATCCAGTGAGTCTCACCTGGATTTCCTTGATATCTACTCGTCATGCTCAAGGCATACGAGACATCAGGACGTGTGCATATCATGGCGTACATGATTGATCCAACAGCGGAAGCATAAGGGATCAATTTCATGCGTTCAACATCATGGGGTTCGGAGGGCGATTGAGACTTGCTCAATATTGTCCCAGTTACCATAGGTACCAATCCCCTTTTTGATTCGTCCATGCTGAAACGTCGAAGAATCTTGTTAACATAAGACTCTTGACTTAGTGCCAATATCCTCTTGGATCTATCTCCATGGATCCGGATACCTAATATGCGTTGTGCCTCTCCTAAATCCTTCATTTGGAAATGGTTACCTAACCACTTCTTAACAGAAGACAACATTGGAATGTCATTTCCAATGAGTAGTATGTCATCGACATACAAGATTAGGAACACAACATTGCTCCCACTGAATTTCATGTATAAACATGGTTCCTCAACACTTCGAGTGAAACCATTCTCTTTTATCACATGATCGAATCGATGATTCAAACTTCTAGATGCTTGCTTAAGACCATAAATGGATCTCTTAAGTTTACACACTTTGTTAGGATTTTTAGAATCGACAAAACCTTCGGGTTGTATCATGTACACCTCCTCTTCTAAATGCCCATTTAGAAAGGCGGTTTTGACATCCATTTCCCATATTTCATAATCATGAAATGCGGCAATCACTAACAAAATCCGTATGGATCTTAGCATGGCTACGGGGGCGAAGGTTTCATCATAATGAAGACGTTGGACTTGGGTAAATCCTTTTGCCAGTAGCCTAGCTTTGTAGACATCATCATGTCCTTCTATGCCATTCTTGACCTTGAAAATCCATTTGCATTGAAGAGGTCTTGCCCCTTTAGGCAAATCCACCAAGTTCCAAACTTGGTTTTCATGCATAGAATCCATCTCGAACTTCATGGCTTCAAGCCATAAGGAGGAATTTGGACTAGAGATTGCGGCTTTGTAGGTGGCGGGCTCGTCACTTTCTAAAAGCAACACATCGAGTGTTCCATCTTCTTCGATAAGTCCCACATATCGATCGGGATGGCGAATAACTCGGCCCGTTCTTCTAAGTGGAGGAGGGACAACCACGCTAGACGACGAAGGAACATCTTCAGGCGTCTCTAACTGGGTTTGTGGCTCTTGAACTTCATCAAGTTCAAAATTTCTTCCACTCTGTCTCTTAGAAATAAATTCTCTTTCTAAGAAGACAGCCTCACAAGATACAAACACTTTGTTTTCTTGAGGTTTATAGAAGTAATAACCTCGGGTGTTAGAATAGCCTACAAAGGTGCATTTTTCAGATCGTGGGGCTAGCTTATTGTCATTTTTGGTTTTGACATAAGCATTACATCCCCAAATTTTCATGTAGGATAGATTAGGAACTCTTCTTTTCCATATCTCAAATGGAGTTTTCTTGGTGGCTTTTGTGGGACAATTGTTCAAAGATCTTATTGCGGTTTGAATCGCAAATCCCCAAAACGAGTTCGGTAACTCGGTTTGACTCATCATGGATCGAACCATATCAAGTAGGGTTCGATTTCTCCTTTCGGCAACACCATTGAGTTGTGGTGTTCCGGGTGGAGAAAGTTGTGATATAATACCACAACCTTTCAAGTGTGAATCGAATTCAAGGCTAAGATATTCTCCACCACGATCGGATCGTAGTGCTTTTATCTTTTTGTTCAATTGGTTCTCTACATTTTGAAATTCTTTGAATTTCTCAAAATCTTCACTCTTATGCTTCATTAAATAGATATACCCATATCTACTCAAGTCATCGGTGAAGGTTATGAAGTAGTCATAATTTCCTCGAGCGGTGATACTCATTGGTCCACACACATCGGTATGTATGAGTCCCAATAGTTCACTTGCTCGAGTTCCTTTACCGCTAAAAGGATTACGAGTCATTTTGCCAAGAAGGCAATATTCGCATGTTCCATATTATTGATAATCAAATGGTGTAATCACATTAGTCGAAATTAATCTTTTGATGCGGTTCTCGTTTATGTGACCTAATCGACAATGCCAAATGAACGATTCATTTGGATCACTTGATTTGAGTTTCTTTGATTGAATGTTGTAGATGTCATTAGTCGGATTCGAGGTTTCTAAAATGTAAATGCCATTAATGGAAGGAGCTTGGCTTATAACCAAGTCGTTCCTTGAAATAGTACAACGATTGTTTTTAATGACAAAACAAAAACCGTCCATGTCCAACATAGCGATTGAAATAATGTTTTTAGAAAGTGTAGGCACATAAAAACAATTATGTAAATATAACTCAAATCCATTAGGCAAAGCTAATACATAAGTTCCCTTGGATTCGGCCGCTACTCGAGCTCCATTTCCAAGGCGTAGATCCACATCTCCTTTGCTAAGCCTCTTCACGTCTCTTAACCCCTGTAAATGATTACAAAGGTGAGAACCACAACCGGTATCTAGTACCCATGTCGTAGTGGAAGTATAATTTACATCAATAACATAAATTTCCTTAGGAATTTTACCTTTTGGAACGATGATTCTTTCCCTTATATTTCGCAAATATACGGGACAATTCCTAAGCCAATGTCCCATGCCATAGCAATAATGGCACTCATCTTCAACTTGCTTGAAGTTTTTCCCTTTCTTTCCCTTCTTCTTGAACTTTTTGCCCTTAGAAGCAAGAGCTTGATTGCTTGAGCTCCCACTAGTTTTGGCATCTTTCTTTTCCAAAGATAAAGATCCTATAGATTTTATGAGGCGGTCTTCCTGAGACCGGCTCACAAGAGATCTTGTAGTAGTAGTAGGAGGTTTAGAAGAAGTGATGAAGTTTATGTTTCCATCCGAACCTATCCCAAAATGAAGTTCTCTAGTAGTGTCGAAATCATTGTTGAAGCAAACGTCGTCAAAAACGTTGTGGCAAGACTCAATAGTTATCGGTGTAATAGCGTTTGATGGATTCATTGTAATGAACTACAAGTATGGAGGAAAAGGAAATATTAACATTTGTCTTTTTAATCATACTTGTAAATAATTTTAATAAGATATGAGCATTTATATAGTGACCTCTACCCAACTATTATAAATGATTCCAAGACCCAAATTCATATTAACTTAGGCATCGGTAAAGCCGAATACAACCTTTATCAATATAACTCGGTGGATTAACTCTTTAATCGATTCTAGTTTTAGAATTCTTGGTCGATAAAATTACATTAATATTTATCTTTAGCCCGAAACATATCCGGCAACCGTCGAGAATACTTTCGTTGAGTTCAACCCAAATTTCGAATAAATGTGTCCATGATCCAAATTTACATCAACTTGGGCATCGGTAAAGCCGAATACAACCATTATCTTTATAAATTCGGTGGGTAGACATTTATCACCCACTTCCCCTACGTAGCAAGGTTTGTACCCCGTTAAGGCCGAGTGCACTCCCTCACGAAATAGGTTTTCATGGTTTCTACTTTTTGGCAAGGCTAAGTCTCAATTGTTTATTTTTTTAGCGAGAGGTCATGTCAATTTATTATCTATCACGTTTTAACTGAACTAAAGCGGTGAACTACGATAATTGTAATTGACACGGTCGATTTAATCGATTTAATGATAATGCATGTTTTAGTTTTGGCGATTTAGCGATGCATGCAACATATAAATAAAATGCAAAGCATAAATAAAATCCTAGTATGGCCTTCCTAAAATAGTAAATCTAATAAACTATTACAACTTCGGAAACCAACTCCTTTGGTCCCTTGAACTTCGGTCTTGGCACGCATTTCAAGGCAACATTTTCTTTAATGGATCACCCTCTTGAGTGGCACTGTCTTCAAGGAACTCCGGAATAATTAAATTACATAATAAATTACATAATTTCCTATTATACATTTGTAATTAAAAATAAAAATAAATCTATTAAATTACAAAACGGTGATACGAGATCACAATAATTACAACCGAATCGATATTTCCATACTTTTCGGGTAATATCAATTAAATCTAAGGCCATACTAAGTAAAATTACATAATTCAAAAATTACATAAAATTAAAATACGACAATCATAAATAAAATGCAGCATTATAATATGCATGAGCATGCCAAATTTTATGCTAAATCGCCTTTAAGAGCCAATATCGTATATTAATCGGTTTTTACGGATTTGCGTGATTTAACTTTTTAAAATCACAATAATTACATAAATTCAAATTTATGTACAAATTAATTACCCTAAACATCTTAGGACTCAAAATTAGTCTCCACTAATATTTTGACAATAATTAACCTAGATTTCTTAATATTGTTCATAAATGGACCTAAAAAAATTACAAAATTGCTATAAACTTCAAATTAAATCATAAAAATTTCAAATAATTTAAAAATTTAAAATTTAAACTCATGAATATTCTGGAAAAAATTACCATGACACTCATAATGTTCAAAACTTAGGTTAAAAATTTTGAAAATTTATCGAGAAAAACAATGTTGCGTTTTATCGGTTTTAACAATTTTGACCCTAAAATATGAGAAAAATTATATTCACCAACTTTTCACTTTTAGATCTGAAATATATGATAAAATGTAACATGTGATGTTTTTCCTTTAGTCATGAAGTATGTTTTAACATTATTACTAATTTTAGTCACTATTTATGTGATTTTTCATCAAAAATTCATAAATCATGCACAAAGACTTCATTATAGCCAAATAATTTACACACATCTTGTAAAATTGCATGTGACAACATTCTAAATTTCCATGACCAGATTCGAAATATAACTCATATTAACCTATTTACCCATTTAAATACGATTTTAACTTGAAAAATCCATATTTCGAGCAAAACAACTCATTTTATTATGAAAATTTACAGGCCATCAGTAGATAATATATGTGAAAACATATCCAAAAACCACTAAAAAAATTGAAATTTAGCTATTTTTCGTCCAAAAATGACATTTTTATCATAAAAAGCACATTTTAATGCCAATATTATATAAAATGAACAATAAAATCCATAAATAAACCAAAATGTCCTAAAAATCACTTAGGACCAGAAACTATTAACATGCAAGGTTATTTTTAGGTTTATCTTCTTAAATCCAAATTAATTAGTTTTGTATGTTAATCATATAACTTGGAAAATTATAAACCGATTTGCATGCAAACAACCTAAGGCTCATGATACCGCTTGTTAAGATTCACTTAATCTCATTAATTAACATATTCATATATGTGACATTTTAATTTAGTCATAAAATTAAAAATCTTATGCATGCAAACTTGAATAAGAATAGAGAAGAAATCGTCACTTTTTACTATATGATTTCGGATTTTAGGCACAAATAAGTTCTCCTTCTCACTTGTTCTTGAGCTTCCTTATATGGATGAACAAAGGATCCAAGGAAGAATCCCTCCCAAAAGTGAATACCCAAGGTGTAACTCTTAATAATTAACAATACTACGAACTAGTAATATTATTAATCTTGCTTAAAAATTGACCCAAAATATTATTTTTGCTCTCTTGTTTTTCGGCCAAGAGAAGGGGAAAAATGGAGTATTTTCTATCTCTAAGTTCTAGTAATAATAGAGAGTAGAATAAAATTACACTAGTATAAATTATGTAGTGTAAAAGTAGAATAATTATAGAAGAAAAAACTCTTGTTTCCTCCAGGGGGAAACCGAGTGGGGGAAAGAAAAGGAGCCAATGCATGGCCAAGATGCTCTTCTCAAAAGCAATTAGGCATGCATAGCTAGAAGTAGTGTAATCATATGTGCATTTCTTATTTAAATTTAAAACACAACAAAAACCCTAAACACCTCTATAATTTCGGTACAATGTAAGATAAAATGGGTTCCATTTTATCTTTGTCAATTTGTCAATTTTGTCACAATGTCACATGTAACATGTTACATGTTTATGTCTCACATTTATGTATTTTTAACACATTAAAAATCAACATATTAATAAAAATATGTCATATACAAAATCGACTAGTAATTCTTAATTACTTGTACCAGAATGGTTTATTAAATTATAAATCACAACGTCTTGTATTTATAATAAATTATTCATTCAATTTCAATTGTTTCGTAAACAATAATTTAATCTCAGTAATAAAACAATTTGATTACTTAGACCGTATCTTATTTAATCGAATTACAATAAGACACGTCAATTATACTCACAAAATCGTCCGTCAATTTTAAACAATTTAATTAACCCGTGTCGACATACGATCAATTAAATAATCAATTAAGAGTATCACCCTTTAGGTATGACCTAAGGGGATCAACTGATCACCACCGTCGCACGACAGTAATGTCAAACTCTAGTCAGCCAATCATTACCGATATGTGTGGACTAGTTGACTGTAAAACATTACATCCCACACATATTCTTAAAATGAGATTTAAACATGTGATCATTATGATCAACAGTTGTGATCGCATTATTGTCGGAGGACAAATATTCCAACAACAACAATCAATGGCCACATGACTTAAAGAACTTACAACTAGAAGCAGCCTATTAACAAAAAAATAGGCAATAATAGAGTGAAAAAATAGTATAATTATAGAGTACAAACAATAAAACACCAAAACAATTGCCCATCTAATAGAGATTGCGAGAAGTAGAAGTAGTAGTAGGTATTTGCTACTTCAGCTTTTAGTGACTTTTTTTTAAGTTTTAACTTTTCAAAAGTAGTTTTACACCCATCTAATTTAGGGCATGTTTGGCCTCGCTTTAGAAAAACTGTTTTTGCTTTTAGAAATGAGTTTTTTTAATAAACTACTTCTTGGTAAAACTGTTGTGTTTGGCCTAACATTTTACAAAAAAATGATTTCTTAACAAGACTTTTTACGTTAGCGGATGAAAAATGAATTTTTTTGTAACTTTTGGCTCTCAAAATTGACTTTTGGGCTTAAAAGAAGTTGTTTTAACTTCTTCAAAATTGATTGTTTGACCTAGCTTGTACTTATTCAGTGAAATAATGCTTCTAAAAGCCGGGCCAAATAACACCTTAGGTTGGTGCCTTCACTAAACCTCCATCAATTATAGACATTTTATTGTTTCCTCATTTTAAATTAGGTTAATGGTACTTATGTCTATATGTGGCCAGTGGATTAATAAGGTCGGTCTATTTGGGTCGGGTTATTTCGAATTTTGGGTTAATTTTGAATGTGAAGTTGTCGGGTTATTTTGTATTTGGGTTAGTTCAGGTATGGATCATTTGTATCGGGTTACAGATCAATGTTAAAACACTTGAATTAGTATTAATGTGACTAACAAAGTACTCCCTTCATTCAACTTCACACTACCACTATTCTATTTTGGTCCATTCAACTCCACACTACCACTTCTATAATTGGCAAAATAATACCTTATTTTATCCTAATTGAAACACCATATTTACACTAAATGTCACTCATGACCAACTATAATTCCCCATCAAAACTCACATTCACCATTAATAAAGAACTTTTGTATAAAGCATTTGTCCTTTTAATACTATTTTAATTCCTTCTTAAAACTTGGTACATAAAGGATAATGGTAGTGTTGAGTTGAATGGAGGGAGTATTTCTTACAAAATTAATTATTTATTGTGGAGCATTGCAATCGATGATCTTTTATATATAGTATATAATATTAATAGTATTGCAGATCTCGTGCTAATAAGCGGTATTTTAGATTGTGTTCTATATAGACGTCAGTAATTAAAGAAATAGTTCTTATTGTGTGAGACAGTTTTACAATGTGAGATGGTCCTAATGTGCTAGGCATCTCCCATAAACAACCCAGGTCAGTCACGCTTAAGAATGGGTTCAAAACGACACAAAACCCGCAACACAACCACCCCTCGAAAACCCTTCTGCCACCGCCACCCTACGCCTTCCCTGTGTGGACATGGGCCACGGGGGCGCTTGGGAACAAGCGTTTGCATTTGTGGAGTCGCCACCAATTTATTGTGGAAAATTGGAAACCGTTCGAATACCTCGTGTCATGTCAAGACACAAAGTAGTGACATGAACACCAAGAACTCGTTACCCTTAGCATTCTATGTCTAGAATGACTCTCGTGGATGCCAATGAACACGGATGTTCACAGAGATCTGGAGTAAGGGGTGAGAGTACGTATTAGGAAGCTCTTTTGATCGAACACCTAATCCCGCCCGCCTCGATAGCGGCCTCTACTAATGATTAGGGAAATTGTCTATACTCGATATGTTGTCGATTTATATGCATGCAATGCAACATCCAATAAATTAATCCTAGCATGTGAAGAATTTGACTAAGTCGGTAAACAAGTAATTAGCACATAAATTGGGGTCGAAGTGAATGTTAGATTAATTACATGCGAATGCCAAGTAAATAAAACATACATAATAAATACGAATACGAAATAAAGAAATAAATTACAATTGATAAACTTGAATTTACGTCATAAACATGCCCAAAAGAGTTTTAGAAATAAAATAAAAGAATAAATGAAAATTAGAAAATTGGAAAAAAATAAGGAAATTGGAAATTGATTTAAATTAGGAAATATGGAAATTTGAAGAAAAGGAAAATTTGGAAAATAAGGAAAATATGAAGAAAAGGAAAATATGGAAAATATGGAATTTTGGAAAATATGGAAAATATGGAAATTATGGTGATAATGAGAATAATGGTTAATTAAAATCCTAATTAGAAACCCTACGTCAAAACGAGAAGAGTTCAGAGGCAGAAACCACCTCAGAACAGGCGCAGCATCTGTTGCGTCCTCTGGAAGAGGCGCAGCACTTCTTGCGTCTGTTCTTGAGTTGGGTTCTGACTGTGAAAGTCAGACTCGCGGTTTTTTAATGTTCGTTGGTTAATTTACATTGATTTATTGATTGGTAACTCGAGTAGAAGTGATTAATTGATTTACATGCATCTGGGATCGTCATAAGTGAAAGAAAAGAATTTAAAACGAATTAGTATAAGTTAGATATCATTTACGATGTTGGAATTGATTTATTTACAAACTTGAAGTTAATGGTGGAAACAAAAGATTACGAATTGATGAAGAAAACAGATTTAAAACATGTATCAAAGACGAAATCAAGGGACTTGATATGAACGAATCGAGTCTCTAAAATCCGAGTTTGAATTTGTGACGAAAACCCACAAATATTAATTATAAGGGATTTAAGTCGAAAATTATTGAAAAGGATTCATAAAAACTAATTTGAAAATTATTAGGTGAAATAAGGGAAAAAACGAAGAAAGAAAAATAAAAGACGAAAGGAACAAAAAACCCGAGGAAGAAGAAGTGCATCAACTGAAAGCAGCCCCTGGAAGAGGCGCAACAGATGCTGCGCCCTTTCCAGAAGGCGCATCAGTTGATGCGATTCTTCCCCACCCCTGATCTGTGTTACTTCTGTTAAAAGGGTTTTAAAAAAGGTGATTTTAAAAGATGGTTTCGAGCATGCTTATGACATAAATTCTTACATTAATTATAATACAGAAAATAAATACATCAAATAAAATACATTAAATAAAATTGGGATTTTAAACCCTCAGACTTACATGTTAGCGTCGCGAGATTTAACTAAATCGGTTTTTAGTGGTAACTCGACTCGATCTATAATGCAAATATGAAAGTGCTCTTGAAAAAGGATTTAAAAGCAAATTGAATTGATTAATTGATTATGGTGTAGTGGAGTTGGTCAAATTGGTCGGTCATGCAAAACGAGGCTGGTACTCAGAAGGATCCGCGCTTACGTGGTCGAAAGTTCAAGCACGTAGACGCCAAAA
This sequence comes from Silene latifolia, assembly GCF_048544455.1. Lineage (NCBI taxonomy): Eukaryota > Viridiplantae > Streptophyta > Magnoliopsida > Caryophyllales > Caryophyllaceae > Silene > Silene latifolia. Next base: position 106,368,266 of record NC_133535.1, read on the forward strand.
AGCAAGAGCGTGGTTTTAGAATGCAAAGGGAGAAGAGAAGGGCGGACACTCGCGTGAGAAATATGTGAGACCGAAGGTCTCTATTTATACTAATCACACGGAGGGAATTAGGAAAGGAGAGAAAGATCCGGAAACAACCGACTTAGGTTAAACACGGAAACTTGGACAAAAAGAAAACCTTGAGGAAGAGGCGCAGCAGGTGCTGCGTCCCTTGGAAGAGGCGCAGCACTTGCTGCGTCCTTTCCTCAGCGGGTTCCTCCTGCGCAAGAAAGCGCGTTTGACAGCCTGTCGTATTTTAGGCATAACTTTTTCTACAAGACTCGGAATAAGGTGATTTTGGTGGCGTTGGAAAGCTAAGACAAAGATATAGAACTTACTGTGAAATAGGCCTGACCCAAAAAAGTCGTTATCACCTCGTAAAACGGGCCTAAAGGTCGGGTTATCATTTTAGCTAAATGAAATGCTCATTTTGTAATGTAAACTTTTAGTTTAGCCTAATGAAGTGACATGAGACTCAAAATGAGATATAATCTCAACATTTATGACATCCTAAACTTAGGTAGACAAGCACATTGCTTTGACTCGGGATTTGACGGTTTTAGGAAATGAAGACGGTTTTTGACCCAGACTCCAAATGAACTCTAATTACTGCCAAAACGACCGTAATGACACCCAGATGACGACCATGAGGTAGACACAAGTGTTTGAGTTACCTTTTATTAACCGATTTACGAAATGTCATAAAATCGCGACATATGCTAAACATGCGGCCCAATCATCACTGGGTGTTTGGCGGGAGGTGCAGAAACGAGGTGTCTACAGAGCCCCCACTTTGACTGAGGCTTGGACAAAGCGAAAGTCAAAGTATAGCCCTCGGGTCAATCGAAGATTACAACCTGACGACTATGGCGACGCGAGGCGGTTCAAGGGGTCTGAACCAAGGACCTGTCGTCGGGAACATTTTAGAGTCTTTCGACTATCGGGGAGGGTCGTTTAAAGTCCATTAGACTACGTAAGGAAGCTCGCCAGCCATAAGAAGAGACCATACCTGAAATTCCTTCCTCGCGACGTTTTCGGAGGTGCATAGGAGCTAAGGTTAAGCGTAAGAGCTAAGGGTAAGCGTAGGAGATAAGGGTAAGACCTAAAAGTTATATAAGGATTGTGCTAGGATGTAGGACCCTAAAGGAAAGCATCGACGGGAAGGAGGCCAAATATAAGTTCGACTTAAGGGGTAATCAAGGTTTGAGTGTAGGAACTCTAAGGAAGTGATGATCCTAAAGGAATATGATTCTAAAAGGAAAAGGTGATCCTAAAGGAATATGATCCTAAAAGGAAAAGGTGGTCCTAAAGGAATATGATCCTAAAGGAAAAAGGTGATCCTAAAGGAATATGATCCTAAAAGGAAAAGTATATGAACTCTAGGGAGTTTGGGAACCTAAAGAGCTAGGTGTATGAACACGGGTATATGAACCTAAAAGGAAAGGCTGGTATGGGAACTTAAAGTCTTATGAACCTAAGAGGGATTGGGATCCTAGGGTTAAGTTTAGGAACTTACTGGGTTACTAATTCTTGTTTTAAACACGTGCGCTTAAGCTTCTGAGGTATGAGAACTCCAAAAGGATTTATGGGTTTATGAACCTAAGGTCGTTTGGTGTGGGAGCTTAAAGGTTTATGAACCTAAAATAAGCCATTTTGGGATATAAGAATCTAGGGATAAGAATCCTAACTTTGGGTTTATGAACCTAAGTAGGGAGGTGCTGGTTTGGGAACTTCTGGAGAACGACACCTCTGCCGAACTCCGCGAGGAAACAATAATGTCAAGGGTAGCAGGACGTAAGCGGGAACTGCTGGGGAAGCTGCTTGGGTCGTCTTCAAACAAACTTCGATAAGTCTTGGGGTTGATGTTGATCTCCACGTATTGAGAGGGATGATTGTCTGTCCGTGTACTCTCGTTGGGGGAACATAATCGGGAACTGATCTCCATGTCTCAGAGGGACGATTGGCTGTCCGTGTACTCTCGCTGGGGGAACATAATCGGGAACTGATCTCCATGTCTCGAGAGGGAATGTTTGTCCGTGTACTGTCGCTGGGGGAACAGAATAGAGGTGTGTCGAAACACATGTCAAAGAAGAACCTCTCGTTGTGGCAAGCGAGGTCTTGATAAAGTATTGCTTCTGATACTTACCTGCATGGATAGTAGCCACACAAGAATGCAATCTAATATATGCACGTAAGCAATTATCACATGGACCTCGAATGAGGAAATACATAGGTTTTGCAAAAGTTGTTTCTTTTAAAAGTTATTTAAAACTTGTTCGAACAAATTTGTCGTTTGTAATGCGATATGCATATTCAAATGGGCTCTAGACACGTGACTGACGCAGCGTAGACCTTATACGGACACAAAATATAGACTTAGCTTGGCCTGTCGCGACACCAACTTAGATTTGATGCGACACAGGGATGACCTAGACAGACTTCGCTTAAGTATGCGCAACCCCTAGCCAAGTGTGGGTAACAATACGTATCAGTTCCAAAGGTAGAAGAATCGCAAGAATGATGAAGGCATATAAAAGCAAGGCATGAGCCATGGATCATCTTACTACTAGGACTTATTTCACCACTGTTTGCTGTAAAAGAGACCCCTCTTGAGCCACGATGACTTGGAGAATTGATCTAAGATCTTTGTCATTGTCCGGACCGAGTACTAGCTAGACTTAGAGGAATAAAGGAAGGGTGGCATCTTGGAAGAGAAGCCCCCAGAATGAGAATATGACTCTAGATTTTGGTAAAAAAGAGGTTGGGCGACAATAAGAAGCCCCCAGTATAGAGGTGTTGGTTGTGGAAGGGATGTTAATTGAGGCTGGAAGGTTGAAATAGAGGTTGAAAGTTGATGGTTGATAATTGAGGTGGTTGAAAGTTGGGATGGTTGATGATTGAGGTTGAAAGTTGGGATGGTTGTATCCTTGAGGACTGCCTACGTATTCACGTGAAGTGAAATCAAACCAAATCGTAGTTCTAAGGTTTGGTTAAATTTATTTGGGTGTTGTGGTTGTATCCTTCTTGTGTAAGAAAAGACTGCCTACGTATCCACCTGAAGAGGTGAAATCAAACCATGCTCGTAGTTCAGGTGTGTGCCTAAGCTTATGTTGTCAAGACCTTAAAGTGCATGGGTCACGAGGGTATGTTCCTTTGTTGACTCGAGGAATTGATTTGAGATAACTCCCTCTGATCATAGACAAAAGAGGTATAATTAATTTTGTAAAAATTTCCTTGTCGTGTGAGTAAACCTAAAAGTGGACCCTAAGGATGATATGGGTATGTCCCGTTCTAGGTAACAAAGTATCTAAAGACTCCGTGTCTGGGTCAAGGTGAAACATGATTGGATATTTGGAATGTGGAGCTCGGTAATAAGAGGCTTTGATGAACAAATCTCTGGAGCTTTGATTTTGTGGAGTTAAGGCTTTATGGAGCTACGTCTTGTAATGTGGCTTGGAAATGGAGTCTCTTGGCTTGATGTAGCCTGAGCACATAAAGGTAGGTTAAAATGACGTGGGATCAAGTTTCCATGTTGATACCGTCGTTTTAGTATCAAAAATAATATTTATAATTCCGAGCTAAACTAACAGAAGCTAGTGGTAGCACGAGTCGAACCACAGGGAGGAAGGGAATTTTAGTTGTCTAAATCTGGTCTAAGGTAACAGTTGTGTGGGGGTTTGATTGATTTGGTCTATAGCTAATAATAATAAAAGAAAAGTAAATTAATGAAATATCAAGAATAAAAGAGGTACTAGGATGGTCGGTTCGTTATAGTTTCGGCGGCAGCATACTAAACAGGTCTAAATCAAAACACATGAGGCGGGAAATAAAGAGGTCCTCTCGGTCCACTCTTAACAAATAGCATCTTTCGATCTCGCTATGAGTCCCTAATATCACTAATACGACTCTCGTCCTGAAAAGTGACTAATCATCTAAACTTTACCTATCTTTCGATCTCAGCATAGTTTAGTCGTTTTAATTGGTGATCTAACAACTGTCCCTATCTCTCGATCTAATGGGTCAGTCATATCCTAAACATTCAACTGGTCGTGTGCACTCGATTCGTCGAAATAAGAATTAAGACAATTAAAACGAAAGGAAAACCTCACGTGGTCAGTCGACCGACCACGCATAGCAGTCGATCGACTGACATACGATTCAGTCCGAATTTATTCTACGCCGCCTACACTATAATTCGCCTACATCCTAGCACTAATTATTTAGCTACTCATTCTAAGGGTAACAACAATAACATCAATGATAAATCTAACTATTGAATTCATGTTTAAAACGGCGGAAGAAACAATTAACATAAAACAACAGTTCGGCTTTTGGGGAAACGATCTAGCAATTCTAACACTATAAGCAAAATCTTTGAAATAGAAACAAAGAGAATACCGTGTAGAATTGTGAAGGAAAAGAACAAGGCCGAATTATCCAAGCAAATTGTATTCAAAACCGAAGCAAACCTTGAACCCTAATTATTCTAAACTGAATGTAAAACTGAAATAAAACTTGATAGCAGAACTCAATGTTCATGTTGCGTTATATAGGAAAAGTACGCAACTATTATTCCTAAACCTAATAACTCATGGGCTTGATAAATCTCGGTCTTTTTTTATCCTCGTATCAGCTCGTGGAGTGGTCGATCGACCATGTTGCTCAGTCGATCGACCAACCTATACTGAACAGTAGCTTCGATCTCGTGCTCGGTCGATCGACCATAAGCATCGATCGATCGACCAAAGTTGCTTTGTCAAAAGAGTGCATTCATTCGACGAATTCTGCAGCGCGCACCGATCTTAAAACAGCTGCCATTTCTTCGTTCCTTCGTCAAATCAGGCGTTCTATGCGGCGTTGGAAAGCTAAGAGGATAATCTTTCACCTCCAATTGGAATCACTCGATTATCAGCTCTAGAACTCGAGATATTGCCATCTGAAGCAGGCTGCAATATTGTGAAGTGCTTCTTCGCTTGTAAAACTCGTACGCACCCATGCTTTTGCTATCTTTAGGCCTTGAAACGCGCACCAAGCTCATTCCTCGAGTCAATACTTCATGTCAAATGCAATGTTAATTACTTAGGGACGGATTTGGCTCGATTCCCGCTCAATTCTTCATATTTCTGCAATAATAGACAAAAACACGAAAGTAGAGGAAAATAGGGAAATAATGGCATGTATTGCACATTTGAGCTCTGAAATGCGTGTAGAATAAAGTGTGAAACATCATATTTTGGACATTAAGGAAACATGTCTCATAAGGAGTACTACTCACATTCCTAGATGAACTGGTCATGGATGACACCAGTTATAGGCTCTAAATCTCAGAAATATGATGTAGCTTGCCAATTTTCAAAGTCAAGTCTCAAGTTCAGCAGATAATTTAACGAAAACTCGTAGGTATGCATTTACGATTCTACTAATAACATGTAAGTCAAGCAAGGCTCAGGCAAAACAGGTGCAAAAGCTAAATCATCCTTGAAATACTACCGTTCCGACTCAACCTAAATGCTAAAATAAACGTGCATTTTATGGAAATTTTTGAAATTTTCAATTTGTTTGAATTTTGTATATATATGAAATGAAATAAACAATGCAAAACAAAAGTAAACGTGAATGCAAAACAATGATATGCGACGCAAAACCCTTCCCCAAACCAAATCGCACAATGTCCCCATTGTGCAAAATCATGTAATGAAAGCAAAAGGAAATGGGATTTTGCGGGAAAATGAAATAAATAAATATGACATGAAGTGGAAATCGGGAACTCACAAGACTTTAAGCGCAGCAAAAAGGAAACCTCCCCAAACCAGCGTGAGCTAAGAGGTTTTAGTAGCCAGCAGTGCTACTAATAAAAGTGCCTGAAAGACAGAAAATACCACGTATAAGACTGAGAAAACAATTTTGAAGCGTAAAAATTGTGCACAAATGAGACAATAGAAGAAATAGATAATTCGACGGAAAATAAAGTGGAGTAGAAAACTCCCTTAAGTCCGCATATCGACCAAACACAGCAGGGGAGAGGTCGTGAATGAATATAGCGGCGGTGGTGTTCGATGGACCACAAACCCAGTCGATCGACCATGCAAACGTGAACAGTATCGTCTGGAAACTGCAGATCAGTCGATCGACTAATGGTGCCAGTCGATCGACTGAAAACACTGCTGCAACCTCTTATTTCTTCGTATTAGCTCAATAACTTGGGCTAATGAGGTCTAAAAACCTGCAAATGCACAATAATACGCGCCCAAAATTGCGCAAAAACCCAAAGTAAAGTCTATAGCGTTTAAAATACTGAGCAAGCAAAAATAAAATGCGAAGTCTCGCGCACACAAAATACGGTAAATAGTCTTAAAAGCAATAAAGTAAATGTTTGATAGAGCATGTGATCAACTAATAGTTGATCAAGAACGGCCACGGTATGGCCCACTTCGTCGGCTTCTGGCTACATGAAGTAGCCTCAGCAGTGCTCATCTTCTCAGCTGCACTCTTCTTAACTTCAATATCCGTATGGCTCAACGGATCAATACTCTCATCATCTCCCCAGTCAATGACCTCTTCGGAATCCAAATCAGACTTCGTTGCTTTGACCGGCTTGTCATCCACTTCCTCATCAGTCCCATAGCTCAGGCAACCAAGACCACCCCTTGAAATGATTGGCTTCTTTGCAGCTGGAGCAACTTGCAGCTCACCCTTCCCCAAACCAAACCTCTCTGCAATATCGTAAAATAGACATATCTTCCTCCAATTTGCTCTCAATTTGGGGCGGAGGTGTTACAACAGGAGTAGAAATAGAGACAGGTAATTCAGGAAGCACAAAGTACGATTTCTTTTCGAAACCGTATTGCAAGTGACCGCCACACGGGTCTTTCTTCTTAGCAAAGTGAGTAAAAACGATGGACTGTTTCCCTACTTTAAAGGTCAACGTCCCCGAGCCTACATCTATAATCGCACCAAAGTGTGTGCGTAAATGGTCTACCCAAAATAATAGGAATATGAGCATCCTCGGGTATATCAAGTACAACGAAGTCAACAGGAAGAAAAACTTCCCTATTTGGACAGAATGTCCTCTAGGACTCCTATTGGTGGACCGCGAACGATCGCCATCCATCTTTGTCATGCTAAGTAACTCGCAAACCTAGTCAAATTCAACTTCCTAGCTAGACTCAAAGGCATGACACTTATATCGGCTCCTAGGTCACACAATGCCCTCTCAATTGAGAAGGTACCTATGTTGCAAGGAACAGAGAAACCGCCTGGGTCCTTTAACTTAGGGGCGCGAGTGTGAGAGAGATAGGAGCAAGACTCCTCGATAAGTGCGACAGTGTGCACTGTTTCAAGTGACCGCTTTTTGGACAACAATTGTTTCATAAATTTAGTATAAGCGGGTACTTGGTTAACTAACTCGAGAAAAGGAACCTGTACATTCAGACTACGAATAACATTTTCAAACTTATTAAATGATACCTGTTCCTTTGTCGGCACTAGTCTCTCCGGATATGGGGCTGAAAGAAGTAACTTAGCCCTCTCCTCTAAGTCTCTCGCACCGGCATCAGTGGATTTAGGCTGAAAATCCACTACCTTCTCTTTGTTGCAGCTCGACCCTTCTTCAGACCGTCTCAAATGTGAGCCATTAACCGACATGGGGTCATACCTTGGAACTGGGACTGACCCATCAGCACTCGGGTCTTGCCTCAATATTTTCGGAGTTGTCGTACCCCGAAACAAATGGTCTCTCAAGTCATTAGGCATTGGGGGACGGAACTGAGCACCTTCAGCAGCTTCCTCGGTCGATCGACTAGGTTGGTCGATCGATCGACCGAGGTTTTCAGTATGAGTAGCACCGAAAGTCGGGGACTGGTCGATCGACCATTATGGTCGATCGATCGACGTCCTCGCTGTTGTTTGAAGTTTCGCTTCGTTAATCTTCTCGCCATTTTTCTTTCAAGGCGGTCGATCGACCATGATAGGCGATCGATCGATCGCCTATCTTGCTAGTCGTCTTTATTTTGCCATTATTAATGACGCCTTTTCTTTCTTCTTTTCGACCCATCTTTCGCCACAGCGACCCGGCAATAGTAGACCCGCTCCTCGGGGTTATGGCATTCAAAGTCTCTTTTTTTCGGTCTCATCTTTATCGACAATACCAGCAGTAGGCGATGTCGATTGACTTTCAAACGCAGCAATTCTACTCCTAACGCTATTCTTCTGCTCCGAGAGTTCAGCCTCTTCTCTTCCCAATTCATCTTTATTCGGCCTTACCCTTTCCATAGCAGGCTTTTCAGGGGTCGACCCATTATGGGCGCGCATAGCATGCACGGTCTCCAACTGTTGAAGAGAAGAAAGGTCGGCCATTCGGGAGTGAGTTGATTTAAACCATGCTGCAGTTTTGGCTGAAATCTCTTCTATCATAGCCTTGAGATCCGCTATCTCGTTAGAGGGAAGAGGGATTTGCGAAGGTGGTGCAAAAGAATATGAAGGCTCTTGAAAGCCTTGATGATAGTACGGATGTGGCGGCGTATAATGACCTTGTTTATATTGCCTGTAAGCATAAACTTGGTCCATAGTTGCTCGGCATATAGCGAGAATCATGCCCCTCAAAGACCACATCTCTCACAAAATCCACCCGCCGCTCCCAAGAACGGAACATGGTGAATCCTCCTGGCAAATCGCTAATAGGACCCGTAGGACCTATCGAAACAACACTAAAGAGGAAGATAAGAACTGCCTCAAGGTACTCGGTCTTCCCTTGAGGCTAAAGACAGACCAAAATAAAAACAACTAAAACTAGCGCTACCTCCCCAAGAATTCAACGGCGCCAAAATTTGATACCGTCGTTTTAGTATCAAAAATAATATTTATAATTCCGAGCTAAACTAACGAAAGCTAGTGGTAGCACGAGTCGAACCACGGGAGGAAGGGAATTTCAGTTGTCTAAATCGGTCTAAGGTAACAATTGTGTGGGGTTTGATTGATTTGGTCTATAGCTAATAATAATAAAAGAAAAGTAAATTAATGAAATATCAAGAATAAAAGAGGTACTAGGATGGTCGGTTCGTTATAGTTTCGGGCAAGATACTAAACAGGTCTAAATCAAAACACATGAGGCGGGAAATAAAGAGGTCCTCTCGGTCCACTCTTAACAAATAGCATCTTTCGATCTCGCTATGAGTCCCTAATATCACTAATACGACTCTCGTCCTGAAAAGTGACTAATCATCTAAACTTTACCTATCTTTCGATCTCAGCATAGTTTAGTCGTTTTAATTGGTGATCTAACAACTGTCCCTATCTCTCGATCTAATGGGTCAGTCATATCCTAAACATTCAACTGGTCGTGTGCACTCGATTCGTCGAAATAAGAATTAAGACAATTAAAACGAAAGGAAAACCTCACGTGGTCAGTCGACCGACCACGCATAGCAGTCGATCGACTGACATACGATTCAGTCCGAATTTATTCTACGCCGCCTACACTATAATTCGCCTACATCCTAGCACTAATTATTTAGCTACTCATTCTAAGGGTAACAACAATAACATCAATGATAAATCTAACTATTGAATTCATGTTTAAAATGGCGGAAGAAACAATTAACATAAAACAACAGTTCGGCTTTGGGGAAACGATCTAGCAATTCTAACACTATAAGCAAAATACTTTGAAATAGAAACAAGAGAATACCGTGTAGAATTGTGAAGGAAAAGAACAAGGCCGAATTATCCAAGCAAATTGTATTCAAAACCGAAGCAAACCTTGAACCCTAATTATTCTAAACTGAATGTAAAACTGAAAAAAAACTTGATAGCAGAACTCAATGTTCATGTTGCGTTATATAGGAAAAGTACGCAGCTATTATTCCTAAACCTAATAACTCATGGGCTTGATAAATCTCGGTCTTTTAATCCTCGTATCAGCTCGTGGAGTGGTCGATCGACCATGTTGCTCAGTCGATCGACCAACCTATACTGAACAGTAGCTTCTGATCTCGTGCTCTGGTCGATCGACCATAAGCATCGATCGATCGACCAAAGTTGTCAGTCAAAAGAGTGCATTCTGACGAATTCTGCAGCGCGCACCGATCTTAAAACAGCTGCCATTTCTTCGTTCCTTGGTCAAATCAGGCGTTCTATGCGGCGTTGGAAAGCTAAGAGGATAATATTTCACCTCCAATTGGAATCACTCGATTATCAGCTCTAGAACTCGAGATATTGCCATCTGAAGCAGGCTGCAATATTGTGAAGTGCTTCTTCGCTTGTAAAACTCGTACGCACCCATGCTTTTGCTATCTTTAGGCCTTGAAACGCGCACCAAGCTCATTCCTCGAGTCAATACTTCATGTCAAATGCAATGTTAATTACTTAGGGACGGATTTGGCTCGATTCCCGCTCAATTCTTCATATTTCTGCAATAATAGACAAAAACACGAAAGTAGAGGAAAATAGGGAAATAATGGCATGTATTGCACATTTGAGCTCTGAAATGCGTGTAGAATAAAGTGTGAAACATCATATTTTGGACACGCATCACATGTCTTGGCCCTAAGGGATGGGTATACTTGACGAGCTTGAGAGGATTCTCAAAATTCCTGACTATCTCCCCATAACGGTCTCGAGAAGGACTTAGGGTGTGTGATGTGTGAAAGGCTAAGCGAGGGTGCTAGCAGACCATCTTCATTGATGTCTTGATTCTATACTGTAACTTGATTCTATATAGACTTCAGGAGTATTCCGTTCAATATTGTTCTTGATTCAGACTCGGATTCTCGGTCTAGAATATCTCTCGGCTTCTTGCTCAGATTTTTGATTCGGTTTTTTGAGGATAACATTAACTTTGGATATTGACTTGCTTGATTGAGCCTTCTTCTTTTGACTCATTTGTGTTGGATTATGGGCATAATTGCGGCCTTGGATATTGACCTCAGTTTCTCTTCATTGAGCCTTTTGTCTTTGATCATGGCTCGTATCGTCTTGGATGGACTTGGGTCAGACTAGCATCTTTTGATGTGAAACGGGTTGGTCTTTTAGTAACACGGGTTGTTTATTGTGGGGAATGGGCTTGCCTTCTGTCATGGATTGTTAACAAGGGAGACGGTCTGGATTCGTCCTAGAATCTCTAGAGATAGGCTCGTCCTAAACTGGGGTATAGCAAGGTTTCTATTGCCAGACATGGAATAGGTAAGAAAATGGACACGGATTTTTGGGTCCTCTACAACTTGGAATGGAACATCATCTAAGTGCACTCACATCGACTTGGAACGTGTGGTTGTTGTTTGTTTTAAAAAATGCCTCAAATTCTTGTTGTCACAGGAAATGGTAAAGGAAGAGATAGGGTAGAATATGTGGAGTGAAAATTATATTTTTATTGAAATGAATAATGAATGTATTTAACTTAGACTCGAGAAGACATGTGATTCGTGGGACAGCCCCCAGGTTGTCACTAGGAATGGAAATGGACACAAAGAAAGATACTATAAAAATTATGGGATAGAAAGCCTAAGACTCAGACTCGGACTCGGACTTTGACGCGATCTTAGATCCAGACTCGTAATCATCGGCCCACGCTTGAACATTTTATTTTCTAACAACTGGCTTCGGCATCTGGCTTTGAGCATTCACCCATTTGAGCACCTCATCCTCATCATTGGGAACATTGGAAGGATAACAGTCAAGAAGAGTTTCTTGATAATTGGTATATCCATGAGGATTGCCTAAGCTACCTTGTGGGTTAAAGGTTGAGAGGGACAACATCCCATTTTCGATCATATCCTGAATGACATGTTTTAATTTGTAACATTTCTCTGTATCGTGCCCTTTGCCTCTATGGTATTTGCAGTACAAATTCTCATCCCAGAACTTGGATTTCTTTTCTGGTTTGGGCGTAGGTCCTATAGGCTTCAACATTCGTTGTTCCATGAGTCTCTGAAAGGCATCGGCGTATCTAATACCAATGTTGGCAAATTTCCTAGGAGGTGTGCCCTTATTTTCGGAAGCCTTTGTAAATGACCTCGGAGGGTTGTTAAGTCTCTCTGACGAAGGGTCCATGAGGTTGCCTTTGTTGGTTTTGATTCTTGGATGAGAAGAACTAAGAATAGCTTGTCCACTTGTTGCTTTCTCCTTAGTACTGTCAAGTTGAGGGTTTGTCTGGACACTTTTCATTTTGAGAGGTTGGGCATCAAGCTTCTTACCCATTTCGGCAAACTGGTTTTCTATGTTGGAAAGCCGAGATTTTAGGCTATCAATAGCTCCCTCTATTTTGGAAAATTTGTTGTTGAAGGCAATGGAAAGCATGAGCATTTCACTTTGGATATCGTCATCTTCGAGGACATTGATTTCTTCACTACCATGAGGAGCGAGGAGGTGAGAACAGTCTAGAGATGATTCTTCGTCATGTTTAATGATATTAGACCCAAGAGGGTCGATTTTCTTGGATTTCCCGACAGAAGGTGGCTTAGGAAGCTTGCCCTCTTCGATCATATCTTGGATGGTGTGTTTCAAGAGAAAACACTCTTCAATATCATGGCCTCTACCTTGGTGATATAAGCAGTATTTGATGCCCTTCCAGAGGTTCACCTGTTTCTCTAATGGTGGATCCGGAGTCGGTCCTATTGGATGTAGCTTGCCTTGGGTAGAGAGTCTCTTCAAAGCATCGACATAAGACATGCCTAAATCGGTAAGCACCCTTTGATGCCTCCCAGGTTTCCTTTCAGTTGTTTTTGGCTTTCTAGGATGATGGTTATTGCAAGAGGTAAGCTTTGAACGACCTAGACTAGAGGTTTCTCTAGGTGGTGTGTTCTTTTCCACCATTCCATTCTCGAGGGTGAGGACGCGATTGCTCAAATTTTCCACTGTAGCTTGAACTCGTAGGACCATGGCGTAAATGTCTTGGAGAGACACGGTGATTATGGCTTGATCTGCCTCGTGACTTTGCTGACTGACAGAACTTGCTGGATTCCTACTCGACAGAAATGACGTGCATTACAACTCGATTCGACATGGGATCACGCATACTAAGGCAACAAACAAAGGAAGGGACAAGACGACAAATCTAGACTTGACTTGTGAACTCGTGAAACGTCGTGAGCGACTTCTCGTGTTTGAATTCACGGTGCTTGACTTTAAATTTAGACTCGAGTGTTGACTTTGACGGAGTGACCTTCATATGATTGACTTTATTGACGGGATTGATGACACGTGTTAATTCTAATTTGTGTTGTTTAAGACAGACTTGACTCGAGGTTTGGGTAGGTGTGTCCCGAACGTGTCATTAGGAGAATTCAAGAAACGGATTTTGGAATGACTTGATGTGTTAGCCTCGAGTGCGTGAGTCGAGGTGTGGAAATGTTTAGATCCTAATTGAGTTGGGGTAGGGAGTCCAAAATGATGGCGTGACGCCTTAGGACTTGACTTGAATTTTGAAAAGACCCAAAATGTAAAGGAAGACGAGTTTATGACTCGACAGAGTTCCGACTAGGACATAGTCGGTTTGAATTTTGACTCTAACTTAGCCCAATTGAATTTACACATTTACATTTACATGTTTGAAAATATTTTCGTTTTAAAATGTCTTTTTTTTTTTTTTTTTTTTTTTTTTTTTTTTTTTTTTTTTTTTTTTTTTTTTTTTTGTATTTGGTTTTGAAATGGGTTTTAGGCCCGAAGTTTGACTCGACATATGGACAGAGTTTAGGCTTATTTTGCGCTATTTTGAAAATATTTATATTTTGAAAAAGATTTTATTTTACAAAATGGTTTTGTTTACAAAATGGTGATCACATATGATACAAACATATATACAAGCATTATGACGGGATGCTGAGTGCATTTAAAAGGGTTTTGGTTTAAAGGGTGGGTTGCCATACCGAACAATCAAACCCGGGGTCTGTGGAGAGGCTCGTACCAAACAAGAGTAAGGCCGATTCCTAGTCCATTTCCTCAAGTAGTGAAAGTCCTTGATACAAACAAGAGTAAGTACCATGGCATGGATGACGTCAATCGCTATTCATCCTTAGGCCCAAATAAGAATTAGGACCGTTTAGACGAGACGATTGGTCGAATGGGTTGGGTTGGGCCTAGGAAGGCCGAATGAAACGATTTAGGAAGACCGAGTTATGAAAACCGACAATTGTCTTGTACAAACTATTCCCTAACCTTGTTCAAGTTTCACCCTTTTGGTTACACATAAGTGTATTATCCCCAGCGGAGTCGCCAAACTGTGGACATGGGCCACGGGGGCGCTTGGGAACAAGCGTTTGCATTTGTGGAGTCGCCACCAATTTATTGTGGAAAATTGGAAACCGTTCGAATACCTCGTGTCATGTCAAGACACAAAGTAGTGACATGAACACCAAGAACTCGTTACCCTTAGCATTCTATGTCTAGAATGACTCTCGTGGATGCCAATGAACACGGATGTTCACAGAGATCTGGAGTAAGGGGTGAGGGTACGTATTAGGAAGCTCTTTTGATCGAACACCTAATCCCGCCCGCCTCGATAGCGGCCTCTACTAATGATTAGGGAAATTGTCTATACTCGATATGTTGTCGATTTATATGCATGCAATGCAACATCCAATAAATTAATCCTAGCATGTGAAGAATTTGACTAAGTTGGTAAACAAGTAATTAGCACATAAATTGGGGTCGAAGTGAATGTTAGATTAATTACATGCGAATGCCAAGTAAATAAATCATACATAATAAATACGAATACGAAATAAAGAAATAAATTACAATTGATAAACTTGAATTTACGTCATAAACATGCCCAAAAGAGTTTTAGAAATAAAATAAAAGAATAAATGAAAATTAGAAAATTGGAAAAAAAATAAGGAAATTGGAAATTGATTTAAATTAGGAAATATGAAAATTTGAAGAAAAGAAAAATTTGGAAAATAAGGAAAATATGAAGAAAAAGAAAATTTGGGAAAATATGGAAAATATGGAATTTTGGAAAATATGGAAAATATGGAAAATATGGAAATTATGGAAATTATGGTGATAATGAGAATAATGGTTAATTAAAATCCTAATTAGAAACCTTACGTCAAAACGAGAAGAGTTCAGAGGCAGAAACCACCTCAGAACAGGCGCAGCATCTGTTGCGTCCTCTGGAAGAGGCGCAACACTTCTTGCGTCTGTTCTTGAGTTGGGTTCTGACTGTGAAAGTCAGACTCGCGGTTTTTTAATGTTCGTTGGTTAATTTACATTGATTTATTGATTGGTAACTCGAGTAGAAGTGATTAATTGATTTACATGCATCTGGGATCGTCATAAGTGAAAGAAAACAATTTAAAACGAATTATTATAAGTTAGATATCATTTACGATGTTGGAATTGATTTATTTACAAACTTGAAGTTAATGGTGGAAACAAAATATTACGAATTGATGAAGAAAACAGATTTAAAACATGTATCAAAGACGAAATCAAGGGACTTGATATGAACGAATCGAGTCTCTAAAATCCGAGTTTGAATTTGTGACGAAAACCCACAAATATTAATTATAAGGGATTTAAGTCGAAAATTATTGAAAAGGATTCATAAAAACTAATTTGAAAATTATTAGGTGAAATAAGGGAAAAAACGAAGAAAGAAAAATAAAAGACGAAAGGAACAAAAAACCCGAGGAAGAAGAAGTGCATCAACTGAAAGCAGCCCCTGGAAGAGGCGCAACAGATGCTGCGCCCTTTCCAGAAGGCGCCTCAGTGGATGCGATTCTTCCCCACGCCAGATCTGTGTTACTTCCGTTAAAAGGGTTTTAAAAAAGGTGATTTTAAAAGATGGTTTCGAGCATGCTTATGACATAAATTCTTACATTAATTATAATACAGAAAATAAATACATCAAATAAAATACATTAAATAAAATTGAGATTTTACACCCTCAGACTTACATGTTAGCGTCGCGAGATTTAACTAAATCGGTTTTTAGTGGTAACTCGACTCGATCTATAATGCAAATATGAAAGTGCCCTTGAAAAAGGATTTAAAAGCAAATTGAATTGATTAATTGATTATGGTGTAGTGGAGTTGGTCAAATTGGTCGGTCAAGCAAAACGAGGCTGGTACTCAGAAGGATCCGAGCTTACGTGGTCGAAAGTTCAAGCACGTAGACGCCAAAAAGCAAGAGCGTGGTTTTAGAATGCAAAGGGAGAAGAGAAGGGCGGACACTCGCGTGAGAAATATGTGAGACCGAAGGTCTCTATTTATACTAATCACACAAAGGGAATTAGGAAAGGAGAGAAAGATCCGGAAACAACCGACTTAGGTTAAACACGGAAACTTGGACAAAAAGAAAACCTTGAGGAAGAGGCGCAGCAGGTGCTGCGTCCCTTGGAAGAGGCGCAGCACTTGTTGCGTCCTTTCCTCAGCGGGTTCCTCCTGCGCAAGAAAGCGCGTTTGACAGCCTGTCGTATTTTAGGCATAACTTTCTCTACAAGACTCGAAATAAGGTGATTTCGGTGGCGTTGGAAAGCTAAGAGAAAGATCTAGAACTTTCTGTGAAATAGGCCTGACCCAAAAAAGTCGTTATCACCTCGTAAAACGGGCCTAAAGGTCGGGTTATCATTTTAGCTAAATGAAATGCACATTTTGTAATGTAAACTTTTAGTTTAGCCTAATGAAGTGACATGAGACTCAAAATGAGATATAATCTCAACATTTATGACATCCTAACCTTAGGTAGACAAGCACATTGCTTTGACTCGGGATTTGACGGTTTTAGGAAATGAAGACGGTTTTTGACCCAGACTCCAAATGAACTCTAATTACTGCTAAAACGACCGTAATGACACCTAGATGACGACCATGAGGTAGACACAGGTGTTTGAGTTACCTTTTATTAACCGATTTACGAAACGTCATAACATCGCGACATATGCTAAACATGCGGCCCAATCATCACTGGGTGTTTGGCGGGAGGTGCAGAAACGAGGTGTCTACACCCTGACACCACAACCGTACTCAATCCAACCCTTGCAATCCCACGTACCACTCCCCAAAGTTTGGTCTGATTCCGTCAAGGTTTGGGTCAGTTTCTAAGCGTCTTAAGATCGTCTGACACTCAACTTAATAAGAAAATAAAACGAGATTAGAATTTTACCTTAATTAATTATCGCTGCTAATTCCGTCACCAATACTTTCTTAATCTCTCTCTTGTGAATTATTTTCAGATTTTGATGAATAATAAAGACTATTGCTTGAGGTTTCATCTATTTATATTGGTAGGCTAAGGTTATAAGGAACCAATTAGGAAATATAAAATATATTTATTATTATTATTAGTAATTATCTGATCCCGACAATTAATCAACTCATTTACGCAACATATATAGTCGACCCAAGCCCTATAGCACATGACCCAACTCCAATCCCGTCTTCTTTATTATTTTATTTATTTAATTACCGTTTTATAACAACTATTATTATTATAAATACAATTACTATTATTATTATAACATAATAATCATTCACTATTACCATATAAATTATCGTATATTATTATTACCCAATTACCATTCCGACCCATTACTCTATTATTCTATTATTTTATTATATCATTCCGTCTTATTCACAATTATTAATTATAACCGTCACAATCAATTATTCGAATTACGTAAATTAGTTATATAAACTTCACTAAACTACGGGGTATTACAGTGTTACCTCCTTAAAATGAACTTCGTCCCGAAGTTCACCCACAACTACTACCACAACACTTATAACATCCTCATAACTAAGCACCATCCAACACAATTAAGCATTTTACGATTATCAATCACGCCAATCTTATCACAAGGTAACACAACAATAACTCAAATATTCGTAGTATTACATTCCTTCCCCCTAAAAATAGACTTCGTCCCCGAAATTCGGAATATCAACCAAATGGAAAAACCAAATCATTATTATAAAACATGAAACACACATTGTAATATAAAACAACTTTCATTTCCAACACTAATTAATGGTTAAATGAATACAAAATCTTTGATTTACTTCTAAATAGCAAAACCAACCATATACGATATTCGAACTAATTTTCATTTAAACTTCAACTTATTACTTCAGCTATCGACGATTACATTGACAGACTAAATAATAATCCATAACAAAATACGCATAATTGTTTAGTTTAACCTTTTCTTCATAATGATATCTAACTTAGACATGGATACATTTAATGTGAACATATAAATAGGCTTAGGGAAACACATTCCGCATATCACTAGACATTGTAATCTACTTCACACAATTCACAATATTAAAATATCAAGAAACAAAAACTTTCATTTGTTCAAGACTAAGGAAAACATGTTATAACTAAAAATCATAAATAATTAACAACATAATTAATTCTTGAAAACTTATACCTTTTTTTTAGAAAATAAAGAGAGTTACTAAATCATGAGCGAAAGAATCAAGTCAAAAATTCATAAGGTCAATTTATAATGCATTTTACAAATTGTTTGGTCGAAACAGAAATTTTACAGCAACTTGTCCGAAACTTAGGCCAACTTATAAAAATCACTATTAATTGTCAAAAATTTACCTTGCAACGTGGCTTATCAATTTAGAAACATATACGAATCTTGTAAACAATGTAGTTGGAATTACACTAAATCAACAGGTAGTTTTTAAATGGCAAATTTTACAAAAACATGGCGCAAAAACATCACTGTACAACAATATTCTGACCACTGTCCACTAAAATATTTATTCCTCCTAAACTGTATGTTATTTGAACACGAGACCAGTGACATATGAAAGTTAACTCACAAGGCTATCACACATAAAAATCTCATATAAGAATTTTAATCAGGCAGTAAATGGCAGCTAAAACAATCAAGGGTAAAAATCTTGTGAAATCAACCAAAATCACATTCTTCACAATTCCACACAATGATTAATACTTTATATGTTTAATCATATTCACACCTTCCACATACATTTCAACATACTTTCCCCATATCAATATGTTTAAAACGATGCTTTATCATATCACATTCCGATCACCTTAAAAGCAAGGTTACGTCTCAGTAACCGCAATCATCAACGAAATCAATATTCAAACAAGGCAACCAAAAACTCCTAAGACAAAATAAACAACATTCATTTTAAAATTCCCCACACTATAATATCTCACAAGGTAACCGGTTCGAAACTGGAAGGGCCAGAAGTTTGGTGTGAGGGGCGCCCTAACTCATCCCAAGCCTTAA
Source organism: Silene latifolia (assembly GCF_048544455.1). Taxonomy (NCBI): domain Eukaryota; kingdom Viridiplantae; phylum Streptophyta; class Magnoliopsida; order Caryophyllales; family Caryophyllaceae; genus Silene; species Silene latifolia. The sequence goes on from NC_133535.1 coordinate 106,387,522, forward strand.
GGGGGCACCTAACAGTTTCTACCCGGGTTCATTTTATTAGACACAACCTATATTCATTTATTGTTCATTGGTTAGGCCTGAGGATCGTTTTTCTCTGATACCACTTTGTAACACCCCCATTTATCCAGGAGCCTTTAGCTAGACATTCCCAAATAAATAGAACTGTTACCATCTCAGTTTCCCGAGGTAGTGAATAACAAAGTACAACAAACCAGAGTACTTTAATTAAAATTTAATGATTACATGTTTTAGTACAACTTAACCAACTAAAACTTAACATAAAATAATTACTACTCGCAGCGGAAATAAATAAAGTGATATAATTATTCTATGTGATTTAGACTTCAACTATGGTCCAAGTCAAGCTCTCATCCCAATGCTCCCGAGTCAGCTAATCTTTAGTACCTGTCAAATCTGCTCCCCATAAAACGGTTCACCGCAGGTGTTCACGAATACATAGTCAACCGCGAGGTTGAATAGGAATAAATACTAACAACAAAAACATACGATAAATAATCCAATTTTCTTTTTCATTGCACAACCCCCTGACAACGTGCTCCTTTCTTTTACTTACTCGTTACACTAATCATCCCGCCAATTCCTGGCTGGGGCAGCCTCAACCTGAAGGTGAGTAAACACACACTAATGTCTGCCTCAACATATAGTTGATTAAATATCCACTAGATGGCCTGCAGACCAATCTGGGGCCTGCCTCGAGTAATCACGATTTAAAATCGTCTGCCAGAATAAATCTGAAATATGTCACCCGAAGGCTCTTACCATGACGTCTGCCAATATAACCTCAATAATAATCTACATGACCACGAAGGGATGTATGCCAGTATTAAACTGAATAACCAATGCAATAACAGTAACTCCATCATAACTAATCCAACCAACATATATAATATAATTCTCCCCTCCAACAATTTCAATGATATCAACCAACACAATTCTCATATGGTCAATTTACTTTAATATAAATCATCCAACAAACATTATCGAGTAAAAGTTGAGTAGGATTTATCCCTACCTGATAAGCAATTCCAATTAAGCAGCTCAAGCAATCCAATAAATAAAGCAAATCTGATCCGATTATAATTCTTCACAACCGTCACGTAATCAAAATATTATAATTCAATTCAATTATTTATTTATTTATTTATTCCTTTTATTTATTTATTCAAAATAATTATTTATTATAATTATTAAAGGTTACAATAAAAACCTGCATATGAAACAAACCCGAGTCACCCGAATTACCCACTTAAAACCCGTCACCAAACACACCAAAATAAGCCCGTCTTAAAAAAACAATAAAACCAAACCTATTTACCCAACAACCCGTAAAACACAAACCAACATACTACATATTACGCGACAAAATCGTGTTTGACAACCCTTCTAAACCCGCCTATATCCGACACCCCTAGCCACCATCGTCACCACCCAAACTTGCCACCTCTAGCCTACACCACGACTCACCCAACCACCCCCTTCACCTCCTGTCAAACCACCATCAGCAGCCCCAAAAACCGTGCCCTAACCAGCCCCCCCACAACCCGTCATCACATCACCAACCACACTCATTCCCCAGTGTAAAACACCCCTCGCCAATACCACTACAGCCACCTCCACCACCTCTGGCCACCACCGTTGACACCACTGTCCCACGGTGGTTCCAGATATGGTCCCCACTTCCTTAATGGTCCCCTAACGAAGACACGAGAACCGTCTTAATACGGTATCACCACCGCCCCTGTTCTGCCCTATTTACCGCCACCACCAGCACCAACCACCACCAGCCACCCCACCAACACCCCAGCCGTGGTCGACCCAACCAACCCAGGTTTGAGTCAAGCAAGCCACAGGTAAGGGTATAAAACGGGTTTTTAGCGTGGAAAACAACACCCTTGCCCTAACTCGTAACTCCGGCTAACCACCGCACAAACCACCATCATAAAATGACCCATACCACCCACGGTGGTCGACTACACCCTAGGCATCTCCCATAAACAACCCAGGTCAGTCACGCTTAAGAATGGGTTCAAAACGACACAAAACCCGCAACACAACCACCCCTCGAAAACCCTTCTGCCACCGCCACCCTACGCCTTCCCTGATACCACAACCGTACTCAATCCAACCCTTGCAATCCCACGTACCACTCCCCAAAGTTTGGTCTGATTCCGTCAAGGTTTGGGTCAGTTTCTAAGCGTCTTAAGATCGTCTGACACTCAGCTTAACAAGAAAATAAAACGAGATTAGAATTTTACCTTAATTAATTATCGCTGCTAATTCCGTCACCAATACTTTCTTAATCTCCCTCTTGTGAATTATTTTCAGATTTGATGAATAATAAAGACTATTGCTTGAGGTTTCATCTATTTATATTGGTAGGCTAAGGTTATAAGGAACCAATTAGGAAATATAAAATATATTTATTATTATTATTAGTAATTATCTGATCCCGACAATTAATCAACTCATTTACGCAACATATATAGTCGACCCAAGCCCTATAGCACATGACCCAACTCCAATCCCGTCTTTCTTTATTATTTTATTTATTTAATTACCGTCTCATAACAAATATTATTATTATAAATACAATTACTATTATTATTATAACATAATAATCATTCACTATTACCATATAAATTATCGTATATTATTATTACCCAATTACCATTCCGACCCATTACTCTACTATTCTATTATTTTATTATATCATTCCGTCTTATTCACAATTATTAATTATAACCGTCACAATCAATTATTCGAATTACGTAAATTAGTTATATAAACTTCACTAAACTACGGGGTATTACAGGACGTTCCTTGCAAGATTCAACAAGGAAAAAGTATCCATACCCAGGTGTGACGTTGGAACAGCAGTGGAGTCATTCAGGCAGGGGTTACTACCATATAGTGACTTGTACAGCGAGCTCACTAAGTATCCCTGCCACACCTTCGAGGACGTTCAGGCCAAGACTCTTGCCTTCATCAGGCTAGAGGAAGATAAAAGCTATAAACTTGGATCACCCAGTAGACCAAAGGATCATGAAAGGAGCAGTAGGAAGAGCAACAAAGGAAACAACTATAGGCCTACTCCATATTCCAGGCCAGATCAATCAGAAGCTAACCTGGCTCATGAGTATCAAGGTAAGTTTAAAGTTTATCCACCTATTTCCGAACATAACTTCAGTGTTGATATTGCAGGATTAATCCAGAGACTTGACAACATGGGATCAGCTGTCAGATGGCCCAGGAAGTCAGAAAACCCCAACCCCAAAAGGGACAATTCTAAATGGTGCGAATTCCACATGGATATTGGACACACAACGGATGATTGTTTCACCCTGAGGAAAGAAGTGGCTTACCTGCTGAAATCTGGATACTTGAAAGACTTGATCAAGATGAAAGGCAGGAACGCAAACCACGATAAAGAGAATCAGGAGCATAAGCATGATCGTAGTCTCCCTCCTCCACCACCAATCTATGAAGTAAAATTCATATCTGGCGGATCAGAAATTTGCGGCCTGACAAGTTCAGTAGAAAAGAAGATAGCCAGGACGCCAAGGACCGTATCACCCTGCAAGCCGGATCATATCCCAACAATCACTTTCAATGATTGTGACTTGGTAGGCATCTCTGACGTTCATCATGATGGCCTGGTAATTTCTATGCAGATTGGAATCGCCACAGTATGAAGGATCCTGGTAGACGGAGGCAACTCAGTGAACCTGATCATGCTTGACGTACTAAAAGCCATGAAGATCAACGAGGACCAAATCACCAAAAAATCCAGTGTCCTAGTAGGATTCAGTGGTGAAACCAGGAGCACCCTAGGAGAAATCCACCTCCCAACCTACGTGGAAGGAGTCTCATCTTATGAGAAATTTGGAGTCCTTGATTGCCTGTCATCTTACAACGCAATCTTGGGTAGGCCCTGAATTCATAATGTCAAGGCCGTACCGTCAACCTATCACCAGTGTATCAAGATACCAATAGACTGGGGCATAGCCACAATCAAAGGGGATCACAAGACAGCCCAGGAATGCTACACAACAGCTTTGAAGCCTTCCAAGGCAGGTAAGTCCCTTGCATAGCAATTATAGTACCCTGTCAGGAGCACTTATGTAGCACCTCCCAGAATGGAAACAGATCAGGTAATCCTAGACCCTGAATACCCTGACAGGTATGTTTTAGTAGGATCTGACGCCCCAGATAGCGCCAGGCCTGAACTGGAAAAGTTCCTTAAAAATAAATCATCTTGGTTTGCTTTGTCACATTTTGATATGACTGGAATTAGCGCTGACATAATTATGCATAAACTCAATGTTGGCCCATCTTTTAAGCCTGTACAACAGAAAAGGCGGAAATTTGTAGCTGAAAGAAATACCATAATTAACGAGGAAGTAGAGAAACTATTGGATATGGGAATGATCAGGGAAGTAATGTACCCTGAGTGGCTGGCTAACGTAGTTGTGCAGAAAAAGAATGGAAAATGGAGAGTCTGTGTAGACTACACTGACCTGAACAAAGCCTGTCCCAAAGATCCATTCCCCTTGCCACATATTGATGCCATGGTAGACGCCACAGCAGGCCATGAGATGTTGACATTCATGGATGTTTCCAGTGATTCAATCAAATAAAGATGCACCCTGCCGACCAGGAGAGTCTTGCATTCATTACGGGCATCGAGGCATATACTATTACACTGCCATGCCTTTCGGCCTGAAGAATGCAGGGGCAACGTACCAGCGCCTGGTCAACATGATGTTTAAAGACCAAATAGGTGACATCATGGAAGTGTACATAGACGGCATGGTGGTGAAATCCAAAAATGCAGAAGATCATATAAAACATCTCGAAATAGCGTTCGAGATATTGGAAAAATACAATACGAAAATCAACCCCACAAAATGCCACTTTGGAGTTTCTGCAGGCAAATTTCTTGGATATATGGTCACAAAGAGAGGCATAGAAGCCGACCCTGAACAGATAAAAGCTATCCTGGAACTGCAGTCACCAAAATCTGTCAAGGATATCCAAAAATTGACAGGCCGAGTAGCCTCCCTGAACCGTTTCATATCAAGATCCTCCGAGAGGTGCAAAACATTTTACAACCTCCTTAGAAAGAATAAACAGTTTCAGTGGACGGATGAACACGAGACAGCCTTTCAGGATCTAAAATCCTACTTATCATCTCCACCCTTACTGGCTAAGCCGAGAAGGAGAACCCTTGTCGAGATACTTGTCTGCATCATCGACACACGGTCGTGCGATCCTAGTGAAAGAACAGGATGGTCAGCAACATCCAGTCTACTATGTAAGTAAAAGCCTGCTAGATGCTGAGTTGAGGTATGGATTGCTTGCAAAATATGTTTTAGCTTTGATTATGTCATGTACTAAACTGCGACCTTATTTTGAAAGTCACCCCATTATAGTCAGGACCAATTTACCCATAAAGTCTGTCCTACGTAAGCCTGAACTATCAGGCAGGATGGCCAAGTGGTCAGTACAGATTAGTACATACGATATCTCCTTTGAACCCAGGGCAGCGATTAAATCGCAGGCCCTAGCAGACTTTGTGGTTGACTTTAGCCCTAACCTGGAACCGGACCTGATAAAAGAGGTCAACCAACTAGAAAATAAAACCCCAGACCAAGAATGGACCCTATTCATAGATGGGGCATCCAACGCCAAGGAGACGGGGTTAGGATTGGTGTTCAAATCACCACAGGGAGATATGATAGCACATGCTGTAAGTTGTGAGTTCAAACCTCGGTGTTCGAAACCTAAAGGTAAAAACTGATTCACTCCTAATTGCTAATCAAATAAAGGGAATTTATACGGCTAAGGATGCAAAAATGATTTCGTATTTAGAATATGCAAAAAAAACTTACCGCTAAATTTGCTTTATTTGACATAGATCAAATATCAAGAGACCTGAACACCCAGGCTGATGCTTTGGCCAGCCTAGGTTCAAATTTTACCCCTACAGTCTTTGATAAAATACCAATTGTTCATTTATTAGAGCCAGCCATCAGTAAACCTGAACAAGTCAATCAGGATAATAACTCTTGGACTAAACCCTATTATGATTGGTTTCTCCGAGGAATACTGCCTCAGGGCTGACATGAGGCAAGGGCCTTTAAAATTAGAGCTTCAACTTATGCTATCATCAATAACACTTTGTTCAAGAGATCGCAGGCTGGACCCTACCTAAGATGCTTGGAGCCTGACGAAGCCAAACTAGTACTTCAAGAAATACACGATGGACACTGTGGCAGCCACAAAGGAGGAAAGAGCCTAGCAAGTAAAGTTCTCAGGACAGGCTACTACTAGCCTACACTGAGGGCTGACTGCCTGGAATACTCTTCAAAATGCGAAGCCTGCCAAATTCATGCACCAATCATACATCAGTCATCTGAACTCCTCCATTCAATTTCTGCACCTTGGCCGTTCATAAAATGGGGCATGGATATTGTGGGAAAACAGCTCGTAGCTCCAGGACAAAAAGTATTCATGTTGGCTACGACTGATTACTTCTCCAAATGGATTGAAGCTGACTCTTTCAGGCAACTAACCGAAAAAGAAGTAATATCCTTCATCAGGACAAACATCATTTGCAGATACGGAGTCCCATCAGAAATAGTATGTGATAATGGAACTCAATTTGTGGGGAAAAGGACCCAAGCATTTTGCCAAGAATGGAATATCAACCTGGTAACGTCAACCCCTGGATATCCAAAAGCCAATGGACAGGCTGAATCAAGCAATAAGGTAGTCATAAGCTGCCTAAAAAAGAAGCTAAAAAGAAGACGTGGCAGATGGGCTGAAGAATTCCCATTAGTACTATGGGCAGACAGGACAACTCCAAAGACATCAACAGGCCAAACACCTTATTCTTTGGTGTACGGCTGTGAAGCTGTCATTCCTGCAGAAGTACGGGTGCCAACATCAAGATACAGCCTGAATAACGTTGAGGCAAATAAAGACCTAATGCAAGATAACCTGGTTCTAACAGAAGAATTAAGAGACGCTGCCAAGATCAGGATGGCATCATACCAACAAGCAGTTGCCAGGACTTACAACAAAAATGTCAAAATCAGAGTTTTCAGGGAAGGAGACCTCGTCTTACGCAAATTTTTTCCGAATAAAAAAGAAAAATCAGCAGGCAAGCTGGCCCCCACATGGGAAGGCCCTTACTTGATTGATTCAATTGTTGGACAAGGAGCATACAGGCTCCAAACACTAGAAGGAGAAATGATCCCAAGATCCTAGAATGTAACCCATTTAAAATTATTCCATATGTAAAGATCATATCAGGCCACAAATCAGGTATAAATTCAATCACTACTCAACTTGACATGCTACCTGAGAAACTACGTGTTTTGCATGCTTTGTATGCAACTCATATCTATATATTCAACTAACCCATTTATTTTACTTCTTGAATCCTGAACAATTATACATGATAAATGATTATATGCATAAATATTCAGGATTGAGGGCTACTCTACTATATATTTCTGAAACAAAATTTTACACTTGACTCTGCCTGACGAGTTGGTAACCACCACCAGATACAGTAAATGTCAGGACCAATCAGGCATGAAATAATTGTCTGACCTGACTAGGTTTACTGCCACGGATTACAATCGGCTGGACGCAGCAAGACAGGTGCAAGGGTGTTCTCTCCCAACCACTTAGTCTAAATGCCCTCCTGACAAACCGAATACCAAGCCCTCCAGCTAGGCAGGGGACATAAGCCCTCCTGACAGGCCGGTTTTCCTACCCCTTCAACCATTATAGCAAAAAAACTATACTTGGTTGAATTACTCCTGAAATAACAAGTTAAAACAAAAATGATGTGCAAGATGTCTAAACAGGCCCAACAGGATGAAACTCACAGACCCAAGCAAAGTCAAAAGCAAAATCAGCTAAAAAAGGCCACCATGCCTACATTAATAAAGCCCTTACCCCCTGGGGCAAAGGCACCAAAACATTCATAAAGGCCAGGGATAGTCTCCCTGACTTGACAAAGATAGAAAAAGAAAAAATTGTTCGCCCAGGGACATCCCCCCCTGGATGGGCCAACTACCAACTAAAACAAATTACTACTTCTCCTTAGAAACAGTACCAGCACTCCCACTCTTAGCCGGATCAACATCAACATCCTGCTCCCCTGGAGAGTCAACCTCCTGTTCATTTCCCATGTTATGCAGGTCAGGATACTTTGAAGCAACAAAAGCCATCTCAGCTTCAGGGTTCCACTTCGCCCTGGCCTCGACAGGCTCTGACATAGCAGTAGCCCTCCCCTTAATATAGAAATAGAGGGAAGCATCATCTAGCTTGAACTCCAGGTCATCCCTCTCCTGGGTGAGCTCCTCATTCCTATCCAAGGCTTCCTGCAAAAGCCGCTTACTTGAAACTGCCTCAGCCTTAGCAGCATCTCTCTCAGCCTGCGCCCTCACCAAGTCAGCAGCTTTAGCAGCCAGGTCAGCTCGTGCAAAATCCAGCTCAGACTTCAGCCTATCATAATCTGATCTCATCAGATCAATTCTGGCCACCAAAGAAGTAGCCTGATAGGCGTTATGGAGATAGGTCGCAACACCCTGACCAAAAATAGGAAGAAGAATATGAGTAATATACCCCAATAATAAAAACTACCCAAACAAAATACACATAAAAATTGTTCCAGCCTACCTCCCTTACAAAGAACAGGCGCACCCGCCAAAAGGTCGATGAATGATCCACCAAGCAACCGCCTGAGTAGCAGTTTCAACAGGGTCAAGGGTGAGCATGACATCTGATCTGGAAGCAGCATAATCCCTGATTTTCACCCTGGCAGCCTCCATATTGTCCACCCTGGCCTTCACTTCCCTGACTGGGGCAGAAATGTCAACATCTTCAATTTTCCTTTTTTGGGCGGCTGAACTTGTTTCAGCAGGGGCAGCAGGTACAACAGTGACCTTGGGAGCATCAGGCTGCTCAATCAAATCTATAACAGGTTCAGCATCTCCGCTTCCCTGGGAACCTTCCTCCTTGATCTTAGACAGCCTGGCCGAAAGGTCAGCCATACCAAACATGGCAAGGCGAGTAGATGACCTAGTGGCTACAACAGGAAATACTATATTAGCAATATAAACTAAACATCACCAGGAAGCCAAAGTAAGAAAAAAAAAAAGAAATCAAGATAGACTTACTGCCTGAGGTAGTGGCACTAACAGCCCCAGAAGGTTTAGCTGCCCTGGTGGCACCATCAGCCTTCAAACATCGAGGGAGATGGCCAACCCCACAACAGAGAGGCCAAGACCTCTCCAAAGGAGGAATAGCAAGGAAAGCAGAAATATTGGCAGTAGGATACTCGGTTTGAAACTTGATCATCAATCACATAAAAGGTATAATTCAATATGAATTTCATTTTATTTTTTACTAACAAGTAAAACATGCAGGACCAAAGAAAGAAACTCGCCAGCAACACAAGCTTCATAATTTAAATACGCCAGGTCAGGACCCATAGAATTGGTCCTGACAAACATGTACCCAGCAGCCCAGCCCTTATCATGGCCGCTATCCAGATTGCTCAAAAGAGGAGTAGTAGAAGCCCTGACCTTAAAACTTATACGGCCAGGACTATTGGTTTTGACAGCATAACAAGCCTTCAGATCATTAAGGGAAAACGAGATATTGTGCTTTTTACAGAGATAATCAATGGAACACACAATCTTCCACACCATAGGCATGAGCTGATAAAATGGAACGCCAATCTCCTTAATAACCTCAACCATAAGAGGGGAAAAGGGAAGCTTACAACCTGCCCTGAAAGCCCAGTCATGAATGCAAAACCAACCAGGACAAGCCCAGTCGGCCCTGATAGGAGAATTCTCGAGGATTCGGACTTGAAAGATCGCCAGGATGATCCCCTTATCCTTCAACACCTTCTCAAACTCAGGCTTCAAACGATTTGCAAGAGACTGATCATCCTTCAAAGCCTTCGTAGGCTTGAACTGGAAATTACCATGAAAAATTGAGATCATCTCCAATGGAGAATCACTCGGCCTATCAATCGTGGAAGGTTGAGCAGCGGAAGAAATAGGCAAATTCTCAGAAGAAGTTTCCTCAGGATTCTGAGAGGAAGGGGTTACAGGAGCCGCTGCCCTGGTAGACTTCTTTTTTGCGGCCATATTTGAGAAATTTTGAAAATTAATTGAAGATTGAAGAACTGGGAATTAGGGAAGTTAGAGAGAAATAAGGAAGATTATTTTGGTGAAGTTCAACTCAATGAGGCAAGCAGGTATTTATAGTGGAGTAAATTAGGGTTTCAACCGCAAGAAAATGGATAATCATTATGGAAGTTACAGTAAAAGTCACATGCGTCATAAACTGCAGTAAGTAACCGTTATAGGAACTGACTAGGCATAACTTAACCATTGGGTAATTTTTCCAAGATTAAGGTTATCTCCTCATTTTCGTCCTGACACACTGAAAATAAGGAGATAAGGGGCAATTGTTAGGCCTGGAAATCCGCAGACCTCCCTGATCAGTATCTCATCTAAACCTGACTACCAGGCTGTCAGGACGTCAGGCTATCAGGACACAAGAAGATAGGCGCCAGGCCATGGAGAGGACACCAGTCAAAATATCAGGACGATATCAGACTAGGAGCTCATATTATAAACGGAATATATGCGCGGCATTGAATGAAAGGATCTCGCAGTAAATGCAGTAATTAAGGGAGAAATATTGACAATTTTTATGGACAATTATGGAGAATAATCCGCATTAATTCTGGCATCAGGCATCCGTTCAAGTGAAGCTTATATAAGGAATACTTTGAAGACATTTGCAACACATCGTCTACACAAGAAGAAGCATATATCCACATACACAATACTTAGAGAAATATAAACATTGTCGTTATCATATAATTATTCTCCTAATTATATAGTGAAATCCTCTCCTGGCTTGGTGCCCGTGGTTTTTTCCCATTTAAGGGTTTTCCACGTACAAAATTCTTTGTCTCATTATTGTTGTTGTTATTATACTTACAGCGTTATATTTTAACCCTGACGACCTGACCAACAGACCACTTAGAGCTAGTTAACCACACACGACTCTATCCTGATCTGATTTTGCCTTGCGCAAAATACACCCAAAACACTTACCTTGATATTCATGTGCCAGGTTGACTTCTGAATGGTCCGGAATATGGAGTAGGTCTGTAATTGTTTCCTATGTTGCTTTTCCTATTGCTCTTTTCATAGTCCTTTGGTCCACTGGATGATCCGACTTTGTAGCTCTTGTCTTCTTCCAGCCTGATAAAAGCAAGAGTTTTGGCTTGGACATCTTCGAAGGTATGGCAGGGATACTTAGTGAGCTCATTGTATAAGTCACTATGAGGTAGTAACCCCTGCCTGAATGCCTCCACTGCTGTTCCAATGTCACACCTGGGAATAGACACTTTTTCTTTGTTGAATCTGGCGAGGAATGTCCTGAGAGTTTCATCAGGCTTCTGTGTAATCCTGTAAAGATCACTGGATCGCTTCTCCAACTCCCTACTACTCGCAAACTGCTGGTTGAAGTTGTTGATCAGGTTGGCAAAAGAATGGATGCTCCCAGTTGGCAGGTTGATATACCATTGTAAAGCAGGTCCGGTCAGGGTTGTTCCAAATCCCTTACACATGCAAACTTGCCTGAACTCGCTGGGAATGGATGCAGCTAACATTTTCTGTTTGTAGAGGGCCACATGATTCTGTGGATCCGTAGTTCCATCATAGATTTTCATGGACGGGACCACAAAATTTTTTGGCAAGTCCACTTTTGCGATTTCGTCTATGAAAGGCGAATCAACATAGCTGTTAGGGACAGCCTCTTCTAAACTGGCAGGTACTCCAGGTATCTTTTCGAATTTTTCATTTAGCTTCTTGATTTCCTGGACCACTGTCATCATGATGGCTGCTGCAGATTCATCAGGTTTTTCATTGTCATTTCTTGGCTCACCATTGTCATCAGCATTGACGAACTTAGAACCACTTGGGCTCCCAAAACTGGAAAAATCAATTTTTTTGATAATCGATGCAAATGGTGTTCCTGGCTAGAATCTGGAGCCTGTTCCCTGTGTTTTCTCCAATTTTTGTTTCAGAGCTGACTCAGATTCTCTTAACTGAAGGATTTCAGCCTCGGTTTGGGCTACTTTTTCTTTCAAGCTTTCCAACTCAGCTATTTGTTGGAGGGCTGCATTCAATTGTTCTTCAATGGTGGGCTGGGCTATTTTTGTAGGTTATTTGGATTTTTATAAGATGAGAAAAAAGATTTAAAGAGCTAGATGCCCCACGGTGGGCGCCAATTATTTTGTATGGATTTTGCACAAGGCGAAATCAGGTCAGGGTAAGTCTAGGTGGGGTTAACTAGCTTTGATCAGTCTGTGAATCAGGTTGTCAGGGTATAATGTAAGAAAATTAAAGTACGATAAAAAAAATAACAATAAGACAAGGAATTTTGTACGTGGAAAACCCTTAAATGGGAAAAACCCACAGGCACCGAGCCAGGAGAGAATTTCACTATTATATGGAATATTTAGCACAATAAGTTGTAATTAGCTTAAGTATTGCGAGAGAATATCGTATGCTTGTCTATGTTTTGTTCCCTTTCCTCGAATGATTTCCAAGTGCTCCTTATATAGTAGTGCTGAACGGTTGGATTATCTCATCATTAATGCCAAATATTCTGTCTTAATTGCCCATAATAATGTCCATTATTGCGTCCTTAATTCCTGCCTTTAATTGCAGAATCTTTCCAATTAATGCTGTTAATTACTGCGCGTATATTCTTCTTATAATATGACTTCCTGGTCGAATATCGTCCTGATATTTTGACCATTGTCCTCTTCATGGCCTGGCGCCTATCTTCATGTGTCCTGGTAGCTTGACACCCTGACAGTCAGGCCAAGATAAGATATTGATCAGGGAAATCTGCAGATTTCCAGACCCAATAGTTTAGTATGGTTTTATGCTAGGTTTTGTACAGTTAGTGGTTGTTTTGAGTCGGTATAAGTTGTGGTTGGAGTTTTGTTGGGGTTTTGCTTTGAGTTTTTGTTGCGTTGTTGTGTCGTGGTTGAGTTAGTATGTTTGTTTTTGAGTATGGGTTTGAACTTCGGGGACGAAGTTCATTTTTAAGGAGGGAAGACTGTAATACTACGGTTTTCTGTACTGTTGGGTACTCTATCGAGTAAGGCTTAATCTGTCGAATAGGTGAGTGTTGCGTGCGAAACAATGTACTGTTGATGGCTACTCAATCGAGTAAGTGGGTTATTCGATCGAGTAGGGGCACTCGATCGAGTAAGTGACGTACTCGATCGAGTAAGTCGGTTTTACGGGTTATTTCACCGGGTTTTGATAGCAACGCAAGGATGTTATATAAAGTAATTTTATCAAATCCTTTTTACTTTTTCACTGTTTTCTAAACTAATTACACAAAAGAAAAGTTACGTAGTTCTTCTCCTCTTATTGCTATCAAATCCTAAGAGCTAGAGTCATCGGATCGTTGTGTTCTTTACGTTGTTGAGACCGTCGCATCGTGGGTAAGATTCTAGTATGATTTTTATATTGTTTCGTTGTTTTTGGTTGAAACCCTAATTGGGTATTTTGGGGGATTTTGGGAGTATAGTGATTGTTAGATAATAATTATATGATTGTGTGATTATAGGAGGTGGTTTCGTAGAGGAGCAGTTTTGAATAGCTGTTTGGGACGATCTTGGTGATTTGCCTTTCCAGGTAGGGTTTCCCTACTCGGTTATTGATTACATGGTATTTGATAGTTAATTGGTGATGGTTGTGATTTTGTTGATCTTTATCATATTGGTATTCTAATTGGTAATTGTTGTTGTATAGTGACACGACTGTCGTAACCCTATCAAAAATAAAACCAACAGGCTCTAACTAATGCAGCAGAGGCAAGTCGGGTATCGTATCCACAGGGAGGCGGTTACTATCTACTCGTTATCTGGTCTGTCTATGGTCACAAAGCAAGGGGGGTTTTGAGTTGTTTAAACTAAACTAATAACAAAATTAAAAGCAGTGAGAGAGATAAAGATGTGATCAAAGGAGAGAAGAAAGTGCTAGGATTGTCGGTTCACCATGGTTTCCTAGGAATCCAAAACTAGAGTCAAAGGTCGGCATAAATTCGCTCTGCATGGTAGTGAAAAGGTCCTCTCGATCCGCTATTCGCCCTAAAACATTACTAACTTAACTTTCACCCTCATTAGAATACTCTAATGTTCAATGCTGGTCTTACCCCTTCCAATCTCTCGATCTAGGTCAAGGCGTAACGAAATTAACTAGCTAAATGCGTCGACTCAAGCAGCTAATTACAGTTAATTGCAGTGATTAACAACACAAACAAAATTCGGCCAAACCTAATCATGTAATCTCGATCTCCCTAATCACCATGCCTCCCCTATACCCTAGCACAAGGGGTTTAGCTACGCATAATAATAATAAATAAAGCAATAAAGAGAGATAAAGCAAGAACAAACATGGTAAAAAGATGTGAGCAAAAGAGAAATAACTTAAAAGATAGAAGGGAAATTACAAAGAATGAGATCCGGAAATAAAGAGTAGTGTAACGTCGAACAGAAATAATGAGCCGAGGAAAAATCGAATGAAAGATGAATAATACAGTATGGAGGAATGAAAAGAACTCTCTAAACCTAATTAAGTCTCTCCTATTTATAGGAGAGATATTTATTTTCCTAAGATACGATGACAAGATATTAAAATCTTGCGTCAGATAGAAAAGTACTCGATCGAGGACTTTAGAACTCCTCGATCGAGTCTAGCAAAAACCTCTCGATCGAGGATATTAGGTACTCGATCGAACACTATCAAAAAGGCACCATTCGATCGAGGACATTAAGCACTCGATCGAGTGGTTTCCAGCGAGTAATTCCTGCTTCGCGCACTGAACTTCAAATGGCTGCCATTTCTTCGTTACTTGGGAAAACAGAGAGTTTTCGGTGGAGTTGGAAATCTAACAGGACAAGCTTTCATCTCCAATTTGAACCACTTCAATATCAGTTTTAGAATACGAGATATGGCTCCTTAAAGTAGGCACTAGTAATTTGAAGCTCTTCCTTTGTCCGCTAAGCTTCCTTACTTCTATGCGCATCTCAAAATAGTAGTCTCCAAGCTCCGACTCAACTCATCTCCTAAATCCATGCATAGGGACATGTATTAAGCTTGAATATGCTCCTCTTCGGTTCATACCTGCAAATAATACAAGACAAACCAGAGTAGACTATTCGGGGGACATTTGTAGCTTAATACTACGTAATATGCGTAGAAATGCGTGCAAATACGGTACAAAAAGTCTATATAAAATGCACGCATCATATAGTTGGTTGGATGTGTATGTTTGTGGTTTGCAAGGTGCGTCCTCGTTTGAGTGGAGTCACTTGCGGGAGTGGCTTCATGCCCTTGATTCGCCCCTTGTGGTTCCCGTCAAAAGAGGGTGTGCACATTAAGGAACTTGGGTTTTCGCACGGAGTTTATGAGCGGGGATTTGGTGGGAATGGCAGCGGTCCGCCACTGGCAGTGTGGAATATCTGTTGCGATGGATATTCTGGTAGGGCTACACACTTTAGTGTGTATTCAAGTGTGTGGAGATGTGACGGAGTTGGATGATCATATGTATTGTTATCTCTCTTATCTTGTATTGTGTAATCAGTAATGACCCCGTTAATTGTTTTAAAAACTGTGGTGATCCATTCGGGGATGGTGAGCACTTATTGAGCAGGTATGAGATAGATTGCGCAAGGGATAGCTGGGATGGAGTCATCACGTGTCGTTAGAGTCTTCCGCTGTGTCTTGAACTTATATTTCTTTTCAGTTGATTTGATATTTTGGAACACATGTATTTTACTTTACAGTTTTGGGATTTTGGTTATGTAATCACCTAAACTCATTTATTTAAGTATGCTCTTTTATGGTCAATTTGATATACATTGTCTCGGGTAACCGAGATGGTAGCACTTCCTTGCATTAGGTGGTCTTGGTAAGGCACCTTGGTGTATGGGGGTGTTACATTTCCTCTATTATACGTCGGAATTATACCATCTTATATACTATAACAACCTTAAATCCTAATTGCATATTAATTCTTCAATTAGGGTTTGAGACAATTCATGAAATTTGCTATAAACAACTAAAAAACGAATTAAATATATTATAGGATTATACCTACGATCAAAAGGATTAAAAATTGATGATAAATGCCTCGAAATTCGTGTCCTAGTCCCACCGTTCGTTCATCCCTCTCTCAGTCTCCTCTCTTCTCTCTTTTTCTTTGTAGGTTTTCTTATTTGTGTTTAGGAAAAGGAATAGGTTGAGTTGTAGTGTGCAGTTGGGTTTATATACTCTGAGTCTAAATAAAACAACTTAAGTGAATTCCGAGTAGTTCGGAAGCCCACTCGCTCTAACCGGCCTATTACTCGGCCCTTCCACTCATTTTACGAGTTGGTGTTAAGCCATCACTTATTCGCGACTCGTAAACATATAAAATAAATTATATACGTCACCTAAAGCGCATATTAAATAAGATAATAATAAAATAATATAGAAATATACAAAGTATTACAGTCTTTTCCTCTAAAAGAACTTCGTCCTGAAGTTCACATCGATCTCTCATCGCAACTCACCCAAAACATCACTTGGAGCATCATAGTAGTCTACGAATAACAATAATCAACATGATATTAACATGTGGTATTACATTCTATCCCCCTAAAAAGAAACTTCATCCCCGAAGTTGACTCAATCAAGTTACACAAGCAATAAGTCACACGTATGACACACTTCAAAACACGTTTAACAGTTTCTGAGACATAACCCACCGTTCAAGGTAGCTCTTATAACATGTCATAGTCTAACAGATGCTGCATTCACACCGTCCGTCTATCCTGAACCTGACGCAAGGGGTGAGTGAGAGGAAGGTGAACTTGTAAAACAAAGTTTTATTTCAATGTCAATGTAAAATTCAGAGATCTAGATCTCCCTGACCCGCAGCATTCGCTTGGCGCACAAGCCTCATTTCACGCGAGAAATCGATTCTTCTCTCAATTCAATACTCATACTGTCAACGGTTACGTTGCACCTTCACTTATTCACCCACAAGCCGAGGTCAAGGGACACGACATTTGAATACAGCTGTTAACATGATGCTCAGCTTGCTTATTGCACAATTCACTTAACACCCCATATCTCATCCAGTTAAAACAGGCAACTGACAAAAGTGGTTCAAATATTTGCATATTTCACATGTAACAACGCAAACCGATTTTTTTTCCTGTGTTCCCTACTCTGCTTTCCACATTTGGCAATTATTCATACTTAGCAAATAATCTCATCATTCACACAACTGTTCCGTCAAGTGAGAAACATTATCAACAAAGAAATCTGATGTATCAAGCCGCCACACACATATTAACGCACATATGTACCACATCATTCACGTTAGTTTCATAGAATTTTTGGTACAGCAACAGAACATGCCTAACTGATGAAGTCATCCAATCATAGATTATCGTCTTGGTATACTCACCTTCACATAAGTACTAGCACAAGTTCACAATTTGCAACTTAACTTTTAACTCTGAGATTTTGCTCGACTTCCCATCAATAATGGCAACATATATTTGTATATAACATGCGGAGTTAGTTCATAATAGTATAACTTAAATTTTAAAATAAAACTTTATTAAAACAAGCATGACTCCATTCCCGGCACAAATTCCAACTAAAATATAGCAAAATATAAATGTATTAGTTTGACGAAATACCCCATCGCCTCTATTTTACACACCATAACATAAAATATCCAGCGAAAATAAATGATCAGGAATAAATAACACGGCTATGAGGGTCTTCTGTCATCAGGCTTCAGGCAACTCGCGAGATTTTACTCCCAAAACAAAACTGTAATACTCCGTATTTTATAATTATATAAATAATATTATATTGTATATACGAGTTATGTATGTTACGTGCTGTTCCTATCTCGGGGTTGGGTCAGACTATGAACGGAAGGACTTACCGTAGTGTGCTTGGGTATCGTCTGGGTGTTCCGTTATTCACGACATCTAGGCCCTGTCCTGCTTGCTCTCGGGTGTTTGCTGAGGATGTTTTTGGGGACCACGCGGTTTCTTGTGCTGGTACTGTGGGCATTAAACATCGGCATAACCTCGTCCGGGACACTCTTTTCGACATCTGCTATAGATCTGGTATTACTGCGGGGAAGGAGGTTGATATCGGTTTGGTTGATGGGCATGGTGGCTCTCTTCGTCCTGCGGATTTGTTGCTTTATTCTTGGGATAAGGGGCGTGATGTGTGCATTGACTTGACAGGTTCTTCACCTTTGACTCAGACTGGGTTGGCAGATTTTGTGCCGGGCCGGGTTGTCGCTGATGCTGCTCAGCGAAAGTGTGCTAAGTATGGGGATTTGTGCGCGGTAGCGGGTTATCGTTTCCTACCTTTCTCTTTCTCTTCACTTGGGGAGCTGGGTTCGGATACTGTTGCCTTGCTCAAGCGGATCCAGAAATTCTAGGTATCTCAGGATGCGGGGGCTCGGGTGGCCGCTTACATTTTTACTAGACTTAGCTTTGCTATTGCTAAGGGTTTGAGAGCCCAGATTGTCTCTCGGCTCCCCACCAATTTCATGTAAACTTTTATTTCTATTTTAATGAAAGCTGCGCGCATCCCTTTATAATAATAATAATAATAATAATAAGTTATAATGATAATAATAATACGATATACTATACATGTGTACATATACTTATACCATACTAACTACCCATATACATATACGGATATACCCCTCACCTTATCCACCTATCACCATATCCAAACACAATCCTCATTCTATCCTAACAAAATCCACCAAAATATGAGAGATAAGAGGAAGAGAGAAAAAGAAAGAAAAGGGGAGATTTTGTCCCTCCGCCTCGAGATCGTAAGGTAAATCGTCTTAAACTAGCATTTATATTATTTAATTTATACCGTTGACTCACCCGCGATTTGGACCCACCGTGTGACCCATCGTGACCACCCTAGACCCACTGTTGACCGCCTGAAATGAGGTTTGACCGAGTAATTAGGGCTATTATGGGCTGTTTTGTGCGACCATCTTAAGACGGATTTTTGACCCACTTTTCGTGACTGTCTTGGACTGACCTTGGATGGGTTTTGTTCAGGGTTGAGTAACGGTTGTAGTGGTGGTAATGGGTGGTGGATTGGGTGGTGTTAGGTGGTCGAAAATGGGGGTCAAAGGGGGCTATACGGGTTGGGTGTTTGTGTTGTGTTTGTTGTTGTTGTTGTTGATGATGTCGGCTGCCATAGTGGTTGTTACTGTGGTGTGGGATGGTGGCTGGGTCCACCGTGGTCAGGGGAGGCCACGGTGGTGGTGAGTGTTGGTTGTGGTGGTTGGTGGTGGCTAAAAGGGTGGTTTGGGCGTGTGTGTTGTTGGTTAGTGTTGTTGTATCGTGTCATTGTTGTGGTATGGTTGTCGTTGCTGCTGGTGGAGCGTGGGTGGGGTGGTGCCAAGCCGTGACCACCGTGGTGGTGGTGGCCCACGGCGGTAGCTGTTTTGGTGGTGGTTAGTAGGTAGATATCGGGTTTTGGGTAGTTGCGAAACGGGTTTTATTTAATTAATTGAATTCGTATTTTAATTTAATTAGTTTAGTTAGTAATTATATTTAATTATCGTAATTAGCTGTCGACTTTATGGAGGATCATATTTGTATCCGGGCGCTTTATTTTTTTAGCGGGATTTGCTAAAAGTTAGGTTTATACTACTCAGTTTTAATAATTTGTCTAATTGTTAAATGAGTCATATGTCATTCATTTGCATTGAATGAGTCTGTAATTGGCATGTTATACGGTATCTTGCAATAATTATATTGTCTTGTATGTCGGAGGACTTGGTGACTTACTTGTTGTTATGGAGACATGAGGCGGTTGGGAGACCGTCTCACGCTCGGGTCGCCACTTGGAGCTTCCCACTCCAAGAGGGATGTGCACATTAATGGCTTGAGTTACGGAGGGACTCGTGTGGTTGAGACACGATGTCTGGCAGGGGATCCGGTTGGCTTTTGGACCCGGTACGTCTGGGCGTGTCCCGGTACCTGTTTGTGGTTGTTGGTATGCTTGGGCGTGTCTGAAGGAAAAGTAGATCTATATACTTGACATATTCATATATGAGTTATTTTAATTTGTCATAAAATTAATTAAATGATCTTATGCATGCAAACTATTAAACAAAATAAAGAAGAAACATTGTTCTTACATTGGAAATTCGGTTAATATGGGCACAAGAGAGATCACCTTTCTCTCTTGTTCTTGTGCTTTCCTTTTGGATGAACAAAGACCCAAGTGTAGGATCTCTCCCAAGGATTTATACCCAAAGCTCACTCTTAATTAAAATTAATATTATAAATACTAGTACAATATTAATCTTTTTAGGAAAAATGACCCAAAATAATTTGGTTTTTAATCTCCCAAAACCGGTTAGGAGAGGAGAAGAGGAAGTGGAATATTTTTATCTCTCTAAAAATATTTTAGGTGAATGAATAATAATCATACAACAACAAAATGTTATGTATTGATAATGAATAATATAAGGCAAAAACCATTTGTTTTTCCTTGAGGAAAAACCGGACAAGAGGAGGGGAGGGGAGCCAATGCATGCTCTTATTTGTCTTCACAATGAACAATAGGTATGCATGGCTAGATTAGTAGGTAATCATCATGCCCTCCACTAATATAATTAACATAATATTAGCTTAATCTTCCTCTAATTTTCGGCACATATAGATAATATGGATTCCATATTATTTTTTTGTCAATTTGTCAATATGTCACATGTCACATAAAATTGCTATGTATTTTTAACATATTAAAAATCAACGTATTAATAAAAATACGTCATATACAAAAATCGACTTAGTAATTCATAATTACTTGTACCAAAATATTTTACCAATTATAAATCACAACAATTTGTATTTATAATAATTTATTCAAATTCAATTGTTTCCTTAAACAATAATTTCATCTGAGTAATGATACAATTCGATTACTCAGACCGTATCTCATTTTAATCAAATTCAAGGAGATACGTAAATATTACTTCCTAAATCGTCCGTCAATTTTCAAATAATTTAATTAACTCGCAACGTTATACGATTAATTAAATAATCAATTAAGAGTGTTGCCCTATAGGTATGACCTAGGGGATCAACTGATCACCACCGTCGCATCGACGAATGTCAAACTCTAGTCGACCAATCATTACCGATATATGTTGATCAGTTGATAGTAAAAATATTACTTCCCAATTGTATTCTTTATAATGAGACTTAAACATGTGATCATCATGATCAACAGTCGTGATCGCATTATTGTCGGAGGACACATATTCCAACAATCTCCCACTTGTCCTCGACAAGTGTGCGTCACCAATTCTCTTGTCCTATTACTATCTCCCACTCAATGCAAGGTGTCTTTCAGGTCGTACTTGCAAGTGATCATATCGAGAGTGGTTTCCTCGATCTGGAGAATAACTGATTGACCGGATTTATCCACCATGGATACATTCCGAGCGTGGCCACGCATTTCCAGTTCATTACTCCTCGAGTGGCCCTGAGATATTGTTATAACCCTGACTAGGGGTGGACAATTCCTATCGCACTCATTCCCTTCAACTAGCCACAGCCATCATAACCCAAAATATGCCCATTTGACCCCATTTACGAAGGTCGTAGTCACACAAATCAAAGTTAATCTGAAACTGTGCCATTTTAGGTGAATAGTCTTTAGTCAAAAGAATCGACTCATTTGAATACTATAGTAGCTCTCGCCACGACCAGGCTATATAAATTTGCCAGAACTTTATAAGCGGTCATTAGGCCCGACAAAATGTTCCTAACAGTCTGCCTATGTGATCGACTAGTCATCTCACATGACTCTATGGCACTTGAACTTTCCATCAATCGCATCACACTCTAGTCACTTCGAGACGTCACCTCATGTAAGTAACTATGGGCAAATACAATGTTAGTCCATGTTCACTTTAACGGGGTTCAATTATCTCTACAACCCGTTGGATGTAACAAAGTATAAGGTGAGTTAATAATAACTCAAACGACAAATGTCGACATCACACTCGGGTAGTCAATACCATATTACAACCTTGTGATGCATATCGTAAGTGTAAACACTTATTGATTGCAATAGAAGTTTAACATGCCATGTGTCCATGTGTTCAAACTTCTTACACTTGCATTTTCCTTTACATTCATGTTCTCTCTCATAGCATGAACCTTACCAAGTACAATTCAAGGTTCCCGACCTTGGTTTCGGTTCTTTAACTTGAAAGAACTTCCTTATCGATTATCACATAACGAACGAATTTGTGATGAATGATATAACTTGTACTGATCAAGTACTCCATCCACACACAATGCACTAGGTATATGTTTTGCAGAGTCTTGCAACAATTTGTCAAGATGATTGACCTAGCACTTCTCACAAGTCCTAGCATAGTTAGGAAAGATTAGTTTTGAGTAACTTCTTATTCAACTAAGTATCTTTCCAAAACTTCTTATTTCTCCTTTTAACTTGAAAAGTTTGGGATTTTCATAAATCTTTACGTGTGTTCGGACTTTCTATAATATGTGCAACCTCTTAACATATAATAGAGTATTCTGTCAAACACTGAAATCGTTCATCGGATTCTCCTTGAGAATTCATGGCGTTTCTTGTATGGCTTGCCAATGAATCATCATGCTTTCATGCAAATGATTCACTATTGGACATGTGCATGATTATTCTAACGGCGGAAACATTAGTTACTAATAATCATGAGATCAACCGTTCATAGGTTCAATGAACGACCATGACTGCTAATGGCAATTCCATTTTCATCTACATGAATAACCTATGTGTATGTTGATATGATGTGTATCTCTTAACACTAATCCAATGTTACTTGACGTAATTGGATTCATCATAGTCCAAATTCATCCAGAATTGAAAACTCAAATACTTCTTTGTGAAAGAAGATATTAGCTCGTCATTCTTAATGAGTAATGAGTTGTAAACATTCAAAGGATGATAGCTCCCACTAAATTCCATGTCTTCACATGATAATTTCTAAACTCCCACTTAATTCCACATGTTTCGAAATTTATTACTTAATCAAAAACATTTCAAAATTGGAATGTATGTTGCTTTGCAAAGTTATTAAGATGAAGCCATATATGTTCCCATCATATCCTTTCAAAATTCCTATTTCGAAGAGGTCTCATCTTAACCTTATGGAAAGAGATTTTAAATCTCTAACACATTCATGTCATAATGATGTGTGGCAATGTCATTTATTAAATATGAGTAATATCTAATACACATCCTTCAAAATATCCCCTTTTAGAAGGAGGTTTAACCAATTCATTTTCATAATGAGGTTAAGTAATGACATCTGCGTGGTTTAAAACTTTGGCTATTGAAGATATCGGTATATCAATCCTTGCAACCTCTAGTCATAAATATCGCTTATCACTAGGATGTTATATTGATTCATTTAGGCTCTTAAGTAAATCTCAAGGTTGAAACTATTGGTCAAAATTTTTCATAAACTAGTCAAAACTCTTGTTAAGACTTTACTTTAGTCATTTTGTTCCAAAACTTTCTTTTGGTCTCCTCGTGTAGTTATCTTGAGAACATACTCTTATGATTACTTCACTTGGTCTCTTTAGTCATATAGTACTTACTTGAGACCATAGATCTCATTTATTGGGTATACTATATAAATAGATATACGTTTATTCAAATCATTCTCTCTTGCGTAGATCTCATTTACACAAGTACGCAAACTTATCTTGGTTGTGTCCTCATTCTTATCCCACTCTATCTTTAGAATAAATACACTATAGATTCAAAGATAGCATATGAGACACAAATAATGATGTTGAAGTATAAGGAGAAATATCTCATAGATTGACTAATAGTTTTAGATTTCGTAAGTGTACTTGGTGATTGACATTCTTTTGATAGAGTTCATAGACTCAAAATCACTTTATAAATGATCATACACAAGCCTTAAGCATGTGGACATATAATGAATCCCGTCATTATATTTGTCTATTAGATCACTTTAAGTGAATAATCATATGTTTCTAAGAGCAAGCATTTAAATACGGATTTTAGAACAAAAGGATAAAATGATAAAACGGGTGACTTGGGTTGCAAACCAAGTCACCATTATCCAAAATACAACCAATTATACAAAATACCTTTCCATGTCAAACACGGAAACTTAAGGTTCTAAAAATCCAAAACATAATTCAAAATAAGACAATAAAAAGCGAAGCTCCATGAAAGCTATTCCTAGCTCCTTGATGGTTTCTTAAGCTTGCTTTTCCTTTCCTTTGTCTTTGCTTGGTGGAGGCCCTATTTACAATAAAAAGGGAGATACATTATCACAACTTTGTATCATAATACCATAGTTGAATTAGAAACATAAAAGAAGGGACAGTCATTTACCTACTGGAGTGATCTTTCCAGCCTTAATATCACCAAGGTATTTGGAACAATTTCTTTTCCAATGTCCCATACCATTACAATAATGGCATTTATCAAGAGGACCCTTCTTGATTTTCGAAGTGCTAGCATCATTAGCTTTAGCTTTGGTGAAAGTGGGAGCTTGCTTCTTACCCTTCCTCCCATTCTTCTTGAACTTCCCCTTACTCTTAGTGCTTATGTTAAGCACATCCTTTGGAGGATTCACATTTAACCCCATGTCCCTCTCGGCTTGCACAAGTAACTTGTGCAATTCCTCAAGAGACACATCCTTGTCTTTCATGTTAAAATTCACCCGGAATTGAACATACGCTTTGACTTTGGACAAGGAGTGTAGAATCCTATCTACAATGAGTTCTTTGGGGATTTCAACCTTTTGAATTTTCAAGGTCTCGACAAGCTCCATAAGTTTGAGCACATGAGGGCTAACCTTTTGGCCCTCTTTGAAGTCGAGATCAAAGAATGCCGCGGCCGCCTCATATTGGACGATCCGCGGAGTTTGTGAAAACATTGTCACAAGCTTGGAGTAAATCTCATTAGCATTGCCCATTTTAAAGGCTCTCCTTTGGAGATCCGCCTCCATTGCAAATATCAAGACATTTTTCATTGCGGCGGACTCCTTTTGGTAAGCCTCATATGCTTCCCTAGTGGCGGCGGTCGACCTAGTAGTAGGTTCGGGTGGAGAGGCCTCGGTAAGGTAACGAAGCTTGTCGTCACCTTGGGCGGCTAATTTGAGTTGGGCATCCCAATCGGAGAAATTTGACCCATTCTTTTCAAGTTTACATCGATCCATGAAGGATCGGAGCCATGATGTATTAGCGAGAGGTGTGGCGTTAGGGGTTGGTGTTGCCATTTGTTATGAGGAAAAAGAAGTGGTCTACAAAACAAAATAGAAGGAGTAAAACAAATGTCGTTTTAACAATAATACTCGTAAAAATTATAATTTAAACAAGTTTTATGCATTTTTCTAATGACCTCTACCCAACTAGATAAATAATTCCAAGACCCAAATTCATATTAATTTGGGCACGGTGTGGCCGATACATCCCTTATTAATATAACTCGGTGGATTAACGCTTTAATCGATTCTACTTTTAGAACTCTTGGTCGATAACATTACATTAATATTTATCTTTAGCCCAAAACACATTCAACAAGGGGACGGTGTGGCCGATAAAACCCTTATCGAAAAACTTTTGTTGAGTTCAATCCAAATTTCGAATAAATGTGTCCATTATCCAAACCCATATTAACTTAGGCACGGTGTGGCCGATTCATCCCTTATCAACATGAATTCGGTGGATAGACATTTATCACCCACTTCCCCTACGTAACAAGGTTTGTACCCCGGTGTGGCCGAGTGCACTCCCTCACGAAATAGGTATTCATGGTTTCTACTCTTTGGTAAGGCTATGTCTCAATTAATTGTTTTAGCGAGAGGTCATGTCAATTTATTATCTATCACGTTTTAAGTGAACTAAAGCGGTGAACTACGATAATTTTAATTGACACGGTCGATAAACTCGATGAAAGAAGATGCATGTTTTAGTTATGGCGATTTAGCAATGCATGCGACATATAAATAAAAATGCAAACATAAAATAAATCCTAGTATGGCCTTCCTAAAATAGAAAAACTATTTAACTATTACATATTCGGAAACCAACTCCATTGGTCCCTTGAACTTCGGTTGTGGCACGCATCTCGAGGTAACACCGTCTTTATGTATCGCCATCTTGAAGAAAACCGTCTTTGGGAACTCCGAGATAAATTAAATTACATAGCAAATTACATAATTTCCTATTATACATTTGTAACTAAAATAAAATAAATCTATTAAATTACAAAACGGTGATACGAGATCACAATAAAATTACAACCGAATCGATATTCCCATACATTTCGGGAAATACCAATTAAAAACTAAGGCCATACTAAGTAAAATTACATAATTCAAAAATTACATAAATTAAAATTATGACAATCATAAATAAAATGCAGCATTATAATATGTATGAACATGCCCAATTTTATGCTAAATCGCCTTTAATTAGCCAATATCGTATATTACTCGGTTTTTACGGATTTGCGTGATTTCAACATTTTATAATCACAAAAATTACATAAATTCATATTTATGCATAAGTTAATTACCCTAACCTCTTAGGACTCAAAATTTAGTCTTCACTAATTATTTGACCATAATTAACTCATATTTCTAAAATTGTTCATTAATGGACCAAAAATACAAAAATAAGCTATAAACTTCAAATAAATCACAAAATTTCAAATAAATTTGAAATTTGAAATTTAAACTCATGAACATTCTGGAAAAATACCATGACACTCATAATGTTCAAAAACTTAGGTTAAAATTTCGAAATTTTTCCGGAAAAACAATGTTGCGGTTTATCGGTTTTAACTAAATAATCATAAAAACATGTGAAAAATTATATTCATTAACTTTTCAATTTTAGATCTGAAAAAGATATTAAAATGCAACATATAATGTTTTTCTTTAGTCATAGAGTATGTTTTATTAATTTTTCACTAATTAAGTCACTATTCATGCCATTTTTCTTCAAAAATCCATAAATTAGCAAAAAGACTTCACTATAGCCCATTATCTTACACACATCTTGTAAAATTGCATGTGACAACATACTAAATTTCTATGACCAGATTCGAAATTTATCTCATATTAACCTATTTTTCACCTAAAATCGATTTTAATAATGAAAAATCCATTTTTCGAGCATAAGAAGTCCAAAAATTATGAAACTTTACAGGTCATCTCAAAATAATATATGTGACAACATATCCAAAAATCACTTGAAATTCAAAGTATAGCTATTTTTAGTCCGAAAATGACATTTTATTCATAAAATCATATTTTTAATGTCATTATTGTATAATATGAACAATAAAAATCCATAAATTAACCAAAATATCCTAAAAACATTTTAGGACCAGAAATTTAACATGCATAAATTAATTTCGTGATATATCATAATAACACAAAATATACAAGTTTTATATGTTATTCTTATAACTCGGAAAAACTTTTAACCGATTTGCATGCAAACAACCATGGCTCTCTGATACCAATTGAAGGAAAAGTAGATCTATATACTTGACATATTCATATATGAGTTATTTTAATTTGGCATAAAATTAATTAAATGATCTTATGCATGCAAACTATTAAACAAAATAAAGAAGAAACATTGTTCTTACATTGGAAATTCGGTTAATATGGGCACAAGAGAGATCACCTTTCTCTCTTGTTCTTGTGCTTTCCTTTTGGATGAACAAAGACCCAAGTGTAGGATCTCTCCCAAGGATTTATACCCAAAGCTCACTCTTAATTAAAATTAATATTATAAATACTAGTACAATATTAATCTTTTTAGGAAAAATGACCCAAAATAATTTGGTTTTTAATCTCCCAAAACCGGTTAGGAGAGGAGAAGAGGAAGTGGAATATTTTTATCTCTCTAAAAATATTTTAGGTGAATGAATAATAATCATACAACAACAAAATGTTATGTATTGATAATGAATAATATAAGGCAAAAACCATTTGTTTTTCCTTGAGGAAAAACCGGACAAGAGGAGGGGAGGGGAGCCAATGCATGCTCTTATTTGTCTTCACAATGAACAATAGGTATGCATGGCTAGATTAGTAGGTAATCATCATGCCCTCCACTAATATAATCAACATAATATTAGCTTAATCTTCCTCTAATTTTCGGCACATATAGATAATATGGATTCCATATTATTTTTTTGTCAATTTGTCAATATGTCACATGTCACATGTCACATAAAATTGCTATGTATTTTTAACATATTAAAAATCAATGTATTAATAAAAATACGTCATATACAAAAATCGACTTAGTAATTCATAATTACTTGTACCAAAATATTTTACCAATTATAAATCACAACAATTTGTATTTATAGTAATTTATTCAAATTCAATTGTTTCCTTAAACAATAATTTCATCTGAGTAATGATACAATTCGATTACTCAGACTGTATCTCATTTTAATCAAATTCAATGAGATACGTAAATATTACTTCCTAAATCGTCCGTCAATTTTCAAATAATTTAATTAACTCGCAAAGTTATACGATTAATTAAATGATCAATTAAGAGTGTTGCCCTATAGGTATGACCTAGGAGATCAACTGATCACCACCGTCGCACGACAGTAATGTCAAACTCTAGTCAGCCAATCATTACCGATATATGTTGATCAGTTGATAGTAAAAATATTACTTCCCAATTGTATTCTTTATAATGAGACTTAAACATGTGATCATCATGATCAACAGTCGTGATCGCATTATTGTCGGAGGACACATATTCCAACAGTGTCCCGGTACCAGAGTGGTTGTCGGTATGTCTGGGCGTGTCCCAGTACCGTGGTGGTGGTTTTTTGAAAGCATGTCATTCATATTATAGTCTTGTTGTATACTCACACACTTTGAGTTGTGTCACACTTTATTCATTAGAACTGACGTTTGTGTGTCTATGTAATTGTCACCTATCTCTGGGGTGGCCTGTGTTGATCCATATGATATTCTTTGGTCATATGGGGAGCAGGTTAAGTACAAGTTGTTTGGATAGAACGTGGGAGACGGGACGATCTTGATGAGTCACGAGACGAGTATAGTTGGCTAGAGAGTATAGTTGTCATGAGTTGTACTTTTATTCATTTGTTTACGTTTATGTAATTCACTAAACATTATATTTATTTATAAAATGTTCTTTTATTGAAGTTTTGAAACACTACCTCGGGAAACCGAGATGGTAACGCTCCAATTATCTTGGCCGGATAGTTTGGGTGTTACAAAAACCACCCGTACCTCCCAGGTCCAGGTCAGATTGACCTTGTTCCCTGGGTCCATTCACCTCGACTCTTCAGAACTCTCCTCTAGGTCTTCCTTTTCATCACTACTAATCTCTATCACTTCGGGGTCCTCACCAAAATCTTCAGACATACATTCCCCAGACTCTTCCTCATTGTTTGTACGACTACACTATCCCTGGTCTACCTTTTTCTTATCATGCGGTCTCATCAAGTGATAAAATTAGTCTCTTAATGCCATGGAAATAATCTCATAAGTCATGTCTTTCGGGTACTCATCCTTATTGTCATATACTCGGTAGCGACGTAGGCATTCAATGTGAATGGCATAGTCCTTCATGTATATCCTCTTAGCATCTCTTATCCTACCTTTCTTGGGAAGGGTGCTAATCAAGGTGAAAGCTCTCAGATTGGTGTCAGTCAGATATCTACTATCCCATTGCCTCCCATATGACTTCATATACTCTTCTAGTTGTCAAACATGAGTGTCAAAATCAGTGTCAGGGTGCACTTTAAACTCTTCAGGACGACGAAAATGTGAAAGAGATATCATAAGCAATAACACATACACAAGATGGATCAGAACACATCGAACCATGCATATGCACTTAATCAATCAAGGTCACAAACTTGTTAACTCAAGCATTTGTCATTCCGTCTCATACTAACATTGTCATCCTTTCTTTGTGTATAAGCAAAACTTTACGTCGATTCATACGTTAGCACACATCACATACCATTACGTCAATAGGAGTAGCAAAATGAAATTCAATTCCATTGTTACTACATACATAAATCAATGTGAATAATGAATCCACCTCTTATGCCATGAACACATACTTTTAGGACATCACAAAAGGTTCTATCAGCTCGGATTGCGACTTTTATTAGCTTCGCATCATTAAATAAAACACACATTTACAGCCTCACAAACATGGTGTCACTTCGAAAACTTACCGATAAATGTCTTTTCAGCCACAATGTGGGCTATTATACTTTTTAGAAAATATCGAGACTAATTGAAACGGGAGAGTTGGAATTAAGTCCAAAATGCAAATAAACAATTTGTAACGACTTTCTCTAACCAATGGGTCCAACCATAATGTTTTCAGCATCTTGTCACATTTCAAGGCCAACTTGCAAAAATCACAATTAAATGACGACACAACCATTTAACGTAAGGCTTAACAATTCAGAAACATTTACGAGTATACAAATTATGAGAGTTAGAATCACTCGAAAATCATATATACATATTAAATGGCGAATTTTTCAAGTTTGTTGGTCGAAACTAGCACTATGTAGTAATATTCTGATCACTTCTCACTAAAATATTTATCATTCTTAAACCGTTACTCGTATCAGTATGAAACCAATAGCAAATGAAATCTAACTCATAGGGCTATGACATATAAAAATTTGATGCACATATATGAAACAGGTATAAATTGGTAGCCGAAACAATTAGAGGCATAATTTGAGAAACAAGTAAAACTTTCAGCCTCTACCCTTTTTTGCAAACTTTTATGCTACTGCACTTGTTTTCCCAAAGTACTTACCCAACAGTTAGCATCCCCAAGGCATCCAACTCGATATCTTACTTGTAACCATCACGAAAGCTCTTTATTACACCACATATTCTATCCTAGTTCACGAAGTTGTCACACCACACAGTTCACATATTATTCAAGTTTTACCTTTGCTTTACTATGCAACATACTTGTCACCATAGATTATAATTGGTCATAAGGTTCGATCATAGTATTTTCAAGTTGGTTAAGTTTCCATCGATCTCGTAATGTATGGGACTATATTTCTCATACAACTCCGTCACATCAAACACGTCTCATACCCATGTTATCACGGCTATAACTCAGAAACATGTCAACTGCCACAATGCAATAAATAACTTCCATCACTAATCATTCTCACCATTTATTTACGCTGGCTCACAACTTATACTCCGCGTACCAAATCTTTTAGCACAATCAACTTCGTAAAACGTGTAAATTCCAATACTCATACACAAAACACACGATATAAGCCACATACACATCCATTCTATCTACCCATCATTAATCCCCTTTTCGTAGTAACCGGTTCAAAACTGGAAGGGCCAGACTAAGGACGTATCCCCAATCTCTTAAGAGGGCTCCTTATCAATTCCTTCCCAGAGTTCATTTTATTTTAGACTCTTCCTAAATTCATTGGGTTCATTTGTTCAAGCCTTAGGATCGTTCGCTCTGATATCACTTTGTAACACCCCCATTTAGGCAGGAGCCTTTAACAAGACATTCCCAACTAAATGAGACTGTTACCGTCTCAGTTTCCTGAGACAATGATTAGAGATTAAACAAAACCAAGTACTTTATTATTAAACTGCTTCTCAAAGAAACATTGTCTTAAACTCTTTACAAAACTCAAGCCAACTGAATTATGAATTAAATTACAACTTCACTACAAATAATACAACGTGAGTTAAGGTGAGGACTCAAGATGGCAACTCTAGACTCGATGTCTATCTCGTCACGCTCCCCATCCAAGCACAACAACTAAATAGCTACAACTGAACCTGCTTATCATACTGCTCCTCATTCAAGTGGAAATCATTAAATGGATCAACACATGCCACACCGAAAATAGGTGACAATTTACACAAACACAACCAAGTCAACTCATGCTAAACAATAAAAATAAATAACAAAGTGCGATAAGTACAATACAATGCATGATAAATTGGATTCACTGCAATAATCATGATAAAACAATACGCAACGCAATACCATAACTCAGGCTCGCAGAACCGTGTAGCTTACGGCTACACTCCACGTACTACATCGCAATGTCATACCCAAATCTGTTTCGCGCACATCACACGCACACCACACCAACGCCATACTCGTCATTTGATTTCACAAGTCATCAGGTCCACGACGCTTCTACTTCCCCATGTCTGGCCTACTATTTCTTCAGAACCACAACCGCAGTTGTGCCTAGCCTACCAATATCATCTCAGGTCCACAACTGCAGCTCGGATTGGCTTACCAATATCTCATAAGGTCCAAAACCGCAGATGTGCCTCATCTTTTAACAGTGTTGCCCATAGGCAACCAACAATGTCCCAATAAAAATAATCGAAACTCGATGCTAGCAATACTTAATATAATTTCCAATGATAACGGTCATAAAATAATTCAGTATATACTTCGCTGCACCACAACACATTAATAATTAACTCAACTTAAGACTGTCACAGTATGGCATAACACCAACAAGCTCTGTATAAGATCGTCGTAATTTAAATGATCACCACAATACTTAAAATAACAACCGCTTTAGCATGATACACACACAAACAGTTAACTATTGAACACAAGTTGAGTAGGATAACCTACCTCAGCAGTAGACCGTCGCAGCCAAAGCAATACAGCTAAAAGGGGTCTTCTACCGAATTCGTCCTAATGTAGTTATAACAACATCACATAAATAAATATCGCTGCAAACTAATTACGTATCCTAATTACGCTACATGTGACCTAGGCTGAGACCAACGCCACACCTAGGCCACGGTCAGGCCGCAATAGCCATGGTCAGGCCATGACAGGCCACAACCAGCCCTCACTCGCGCTATACTCGGCCACGCTAGGCCACGACTCGACTAGGGCAGCCCATCCCCGAGGCTACGGTCACGCCACTCCCGCGACACAACCACCCGACAACTCTCTTGGTCCTCTTATTCAATTTTTGTCTATTATACGTTAGAATTATACCGTCTTATACACTATAACAACCTTATATCCCAATTGCATATTAATCTATCAATTAGGGTTTGATGGACATTTCCAGACAGAGCAGATGTAGCGGACGAAGTCCCGGTTTCAGATCAGATAAAATCATGGATGTTCCGTAATAACTTAAGCTTTTTTTGCTACTCGTTCTCCCTGTTGGATGATTCCAACGTTTATAGTCGAAAAGAAGAAAAGGAAAGGGTTTTTCAAACCAGAATAGGTTTTTCTTTTTTTCTGACACAAGCTGGCCTAACTTCCTAAGTTCCAAATCAATCTCGTAAATGGCCCAGGTAGAACTGAGCTTTGACTAAGAAGAAAGCAAGCCGAACTTCTTTAGTAACCTTAACCCGGGAACCGGTACTTCAATTCCTTCTGCTCAGTCAATTATGTAATTAGACAATTCATGAAATTTGCTATAAACAACTATAAAACGAATTAATTATATTACAGGATTATACCTACGATCGAACGGATGAAAAATTGATGATAAATGCCTCGAAATCCGTGCCCTAGTCCCGCCGTTTGTTTGTCCCTCTCTCGGTCTCCTCTCTTCTCTCTTTTTCTCTCTAGGTTTTCTTATTTATGTTTAGGAAACTGAATAGGTTGAGTTGTAGTGTGTAGTTGGGTTTATATACTCCGAGTCTAAATAAAACAACTTAAGTGAATATCGAGTAGTTCAGAAGCCCACTCGCTCTAACTGGCCTATTAGTCTGCCCTTCCACTCGTTTTACGAGTTGGTGTTAAGCCATCACTCATTCTCGACTCGTAAACATATATAATAAATTCCGAAATTTCCTTTGGTAACCCTTAATTTTGTCAGATTTCTCAGGGTACCCCTGTTTTTAAGAATCCGTCCATGGTACCCTTGAGGTTCCATTTTGTGTCTGTGGTACCCTTTAATGTTACGACCTTTAACAGAACGTTAACTTCTGATGACGTGGCAATAATTATTAAATTAAAATTTCATAAAAAAAATACGGAATAAAAATAAAAGTTGGCCTTTCCCATGGTACCCCTGTACTTTATATGATACATTATTCCCCATATATCCCCGAGATGTAACCATTTTCGCATCGTACCCTTGAGCAATTTTCTTATACAGTTTTCCCATTAGATTCCTTATTTAAGCAATGTAATAGCTTGATAATGAGGTCATTTTGCAATCATTCTATGTGTCATCTCGATTTGCTCTTACTCAACATCAACAAATACATAATTAATTCTACTTTTATTTTCAAATATAAGAGCTTGAACAAAATCTTTATCTTTGCCTTCATGTCATCATTACCTTAATTCCTCAAATCTTCCTTTTAATTTACATAGCTATGTTGAACAGTTGTCTAGCTTCTTGTTCTAAGTTAACATATCCAAGCAAGTCATGATTCATTTTCTATATAATCTTTTCTTAAATCTGTAGCATTGTTAATTTTTTGGGTGGTGAGTTGTAATGACATAACATGATACTTCTTTTGTTATAATTTAGGGATATCCGGGAAAAATGTATAAAGTACAAGGGTACCATGGAAAATGCTCAAACTTTTATTTTTATTTCATATATAACGTTTCGTTAACGGCCGTTATATAAGGGGTACCACGGGCATAAAAATAGAACCTTAAGGGCACTGTAACACCCCCTTCTTACCCGGCCAAGGTAATTGGGATATGTTGTCATCTCGGTTTTCCGAGGCAGTGAAATCGAAATTACAATTAAGAAACTCTTTATATAAATAACAAGTTTAGTGTGTTGGAGTATGTGTCCTCAACAATAGTGCAATCACATGATTAAGCATCATAATTAAATCTCATAATAAGAATACGCAAGGGATGATTCATTATATAGTCAACTGATCAACATTAATCAGTAATGATTGGCTAACTAGAGTTTAACATTACTGTCGTTTGACGATGGTGATCAGTTGATCCCTTAAGGTCACACCTATAGAACGATTCCCAAACTGAAAAGTTAATTAATCGTATATTGATACGGATTAATTAAATCCTTAAATTGAACAAATTTATAAGAGAGAGTTATATATCTTATTCTAATGTGATTAAATAAGATTCGATTGAGTAATTAATTTGTTATATTACTAAAATTGATTAATGTTTATGAAACATTTGAGATAAGAATTGTTAGTTAGTTATAATTACAAAATGTTGTAGATTATATTAACTAAATTCAAAATGACCCATTTTACATATATGTAATTGTGAATTACCATTTAAATTGTTATTTGTAATTTATTTGATAATATAATGATATTTAATTTGTTAAATATGCATTAAAATTATTTGTGACATGTTATGTGTCACATGTCACACATTACAAATGACAAAATGTAAGTTGTAAAATGGATGTCCATTTTATCAAGGGTGGACCGAAATTGGGTGGTTAAGGGTGATAATGGGTGTTCTTATTTATGCAAATAAACACCATAATTATCCTACATTTGCTAAACCTACCCTAGGATTATGGGTAAGACAAAAAGCATTTGGGTAAGTTAAAAAGCAAAAGCTTTGCCTTCCCTAAGCCACAAAACCGGTTCCCCCTGTTAGGAAATGTGTCCTCAACAATAGTGCGATCATATGATTTAAATATCATTATTAAAATCTCATTTTAAAGAATACAATTGGGAAGTAATTTTTACTGTCAACTGGTCAACATATATCGGTAATGATTAGCTGACTAGAGTTTGACATTACTGTCGTGCGACGGTGGTGATCAGTTGACCCCCTAGGTCATACCTATAGGGCAACACTCTTAATTGATCATTTAATTAATCGTATAATATTACGAGTTAATTAGATTACTTGAAAAATTGACGGACGATTTTGGAAGTAAAATTTACGTATCACATTTAAATGTGATTAAATGAGATACGGTCTGAGTAATCGAATTGTATCATTACTCGGATGAAATTATTGTTTAAAGAAACAATTGAAATTGAATGAATTATTATAAATACAATCTGTTGTGATTTATAAATGGTAAAATATTTTGGTACAAGTAATTGTGAATTACTAAGTGGATTTTTGTATGTGACGTATTTTTAATAATACGTTGATTTTTAATATGTTAAAAATGCACAACAAATTTATGTAACATATGACATGTGACATAAGTCAAAATTGACAAAAATAATATGGATCCCATATTATGACTGTACCGAAATTAAGAGGGAATTAGGCTAGAAATTGTGTTGTTTAAATAAGTGGAAAACACAATCATTTATATTATAGCCTAGCCATGCAACCCTAGTTTGCATTGTGAAGGCAAACAAGAGCATGCATTGGGTCTTTTTCTTCCCCCTTTCTTCCCTCCTACCCGGTTTCACCATAGAAAAGGCAAAAGGATTTTTGTCTTATTTTTGATATACACTACATGCATGAGTGTGTAAATTATTCATTCATTCCAACTTATCAAAAATAAAGATTTTAGAAAGAGAAAATCACCTTCCATTCTCCTCTCTCTCAACTGGTTTTGAGAGCAAAACCCAAATATTTTTGGGTCTTTTTCTACAAGAATTAATATTATCTAGTACCTATAATATTAATTTTAATTAAGAGTAAGCCTTGGGTATAATTCCTTGGGAGAGATCCTACACTTGGGTCTTTGTTCATCCAAAAGGAAAGCTCAAGAACAAAAGAGAAGGAGATCTCTTTTGTGCCCATAAGAACCGAAATTACAATGTAAGGATGATTTCTTCTTTATTTTGCTAATTAGTTTGCATGCATAAGACCTTTATTAATTTTATGACAAATTAATTTATAACATATATATGAATATGTAAGTATATAGATCTACTTTTCCTTCAATCGGTATCAAGAGCCATGGTTGTTTGCATGCAAATCGGTTAAAAGTTTTTCCGAGTTATAAAGATTAACATATAAAACTTGTAAAATTTGTGTTATTATGATATATCACGAAATTAATTCATGTATGTTAAAATTTCTGGTCCTAAAATGTTTTAGGATATTTTGGTTAAAATTACGGATTTTTATTGTTCATATTATACAATAATGGCATTTAAATGTGATTTTATGATTAAAAATTTCATTTTCGGTCTAAAATTAGCTATACTTCGAATTTTCCAGTGATTTTTGGATATATTGTCACATATATTATTTTGAGATAAGCTGTAAATTTTCATAATTTTTGGACTTGTTATGCTCGAAAAATGGATTTTTCATTATTAAATTCGGATTTAGGTGAAAAATAGGTTAATATGAGTTAAATTACGAATTTGGTCATAGAAATTTAATATGTTGTCACATGCAATTTTACAAGATGTGTGTAAAATAATGGGCTATAGTGAAGTCTTTTTGCATGATTTATAGATTTTTGAAGAAAAATAGCATAAATAGTGACATTATTAGTGAAAAATTAATAAAACATAATCTATGACTAAGGAAAAACGTCAAATGTTGCATTTTATTATCTTTTTCAGATCTAAAATTGAAAAGTTGATGAATAAAATTTTTCTCATGTTTTTATGATTATTTTATTAAAAACCGATAAACCGCAACATTGTTTTTCCGGAAAAATTTCGAAATTTTTGACCTAAGGTTTTGAACATTATGAGTGTCATGGTATTTTTCCAGAATGTTCATGAGTTTAAATTTTGAATTTTGAATTTATTTGAAATTTTGTGATTTAATTGAAGTTTATAGCTTATTTTTGTAATTTTTAGTCCATTAATGAACAATTTTATAAATATGAGTTAATTATGGTCAAATTATTAGTGAAGACTAAATTTTGAGTCCTAAGAGGTTAGGGTAATTAACTTAAACATAAATATGAATTTATGTAATTTTTGTGATTATAAAATGTTGAAATCACGCAAATCCGTAAAAACCGAGTAATATACGATATTGGCTAATTAAAGGCGATTTAGCATAAAATTGAGCATGTTCATACATATTATAATGCTGCATTTTCTTTATGATTGTCATAATTTTAATTTATGTAATTTTGAATTATGTAATTTTACTTAGTATGGCCTTAGATTTTAATTGGTATTTCCCGAAATGTATGGGAATATCGATTCGGTTGTAATTTTATTGTGATCTCGTATCACCGTTTTGTAATTTAATAGATTTATTTTATTTTAGTTACAAATGTATAATAGGAAATTATGTAATTTATTATGTAATTTTATTCATTCCGGAGTTCCCAAAGACGGATTTCTTCAAGAATGGCGATACATAAAGACGGTGTTACCTCGAGATGCGTGTCACAACCGAAGTTCAAGGGACCAATGGAGTTGGTTTCCGAATATGTCATAGTTAAATAGTTTTTCTATTTTAGGAAAGGTCATACTAGGATTTATTTATTTTTATGCTTGCATTTTATTTTATGTCGCATGCATCGCTAAATCGCCATAACTAAAACATGCATCTTCTTTTATCGAGTTTATTGACCGTGTCAATTAAAATTATCGTAGTTCACCGCTTTAGTTCACTTAAAACGTGATAGATAATAAATTGACATGACCTCTCGCTAAAACAATTAATTGAGACATAGCCTTACCAAATAGTAGAAACCATGAAAACCTATTTCGCGAGGGAGTGCACTCGGCTACCCCGGGGTACAAACCTTGTTACGTAGGGGAAGTGGGTGATAAATGTCTATCCACCGAGTTCATGTTGATGAGGGTTTCATCGGCTACCCCGTGCCTAAGTTAATGTGGGTTTGGATAATGGACACATTTATTCGAAATTTGGATTGAACTCAACAAAAGTTATTGATAAGGGTTTCATCGGCTACCCCGTGCCCTTGTTGATGTGTTTTGGGCTATAGATAAACATTAGAGTAATTTTATCGACCAAGAGTTCTAAAAGTAGAATCGATTAAAAAGTTAATCCACCGAGTTATATTGATAAAGGTTTCATCGGCTACCCCGTGCCTAAGTTGATATGAATTTGGGTCTTGGAATCATTTATTATAGTTGGGTAGAGGTCACTATATAAATGTTCATATCTTGTTAATATTTTACAAGTATGATTTAAAAAGACAAATGTTAATATTTCCTTTTCCTCCATATTTGTAGTTCTTTACAATGAATCCAACAAATGCTACCGCACCGATAACTATTGAGTCTTACCACAATGTTTTTGACGACATTTGCTCCAACAATGATTTCGACACCACTAGAGAACTTCATTTTGGGATAGGTTCGGATGGAAACCTTAACTTCATCACTTCTTCTAAACCACCTACTACTACTAGACCTCGTGTGAGTCCGTCTCAGGAAGACTACCTCATACAATCTATAGGGTCTTTGTCTCTGGAAGATAAAGATGCCAAAGCTAGTGGGAGCTCAAGCAATCAAGTTCTTGCTTCAAAGGGCAAAAGGTTCAAGAAGAAGGGAAAAAAATCAAAAACTTCAAGCAAGTTAATGATGAGTGCCATTATTGCTATGGCATGGGACATTGGCTTAGGAATTGTCCCGTATATTTGCGAAATATAAGGGAAGGAATCATCGTTCCAAAAGGTAAAATTCCTAAAGAAATTTATGTTATTGATATAAATTATACT
Source organism: Silene latifolia (assembly GCF_048544455.1). Lineage (NCBI taxonomy): Eukaryota > Viridiplantae > Streptophyta > Magnoliopsida > Caryophyllales > Caryophyllaceae > Silene > Silene latifolia. The sequence continues at coordinate 106,427,373 of NC_133535.1, forward strand.
TCCACTACGACATGGGTACTAGATACCGGTTTTGGTTCTCACCTTTGTAATCATTTACAGGGTTTAAGAGATGTGGAGAGGCTTAGCAAGGGAGATGTGGATCTACGCCTTGGAAATGGAGCTCGGGTAGCGGCCGAATCCAAAGGAACTTATGTTTTAGCTTTGCCTAATGGATTTGAGTTGTATTTACATAATTGTTTTTATGTGCCTACACTCTCTAAAAACATTATTTCAATCGCTATGCTAGACATGGACGGTTTTTGTTTTGTCATTAAGAACAATCATTGTACTATTTCTAGGAACGACTTGGTTATAGGCCAAGCTTCCTCTATCAATGGCATTTACATTTTAGAGACCTCAAATCCAACTAATGATATCTATAACATTCAATCAAAGAAACTCAAATCAAGTGACCCAAGTGAAGCGTTCATTTGGCATTGTCGATTAGGTCACATAAACGAGAATCGCATCAAAAGATTAATTTCAACTAATGTGATTACACCATTTGATTATCAATCGTATGGTACATGCGAATATTGCCTACTTGGCAAAATGACTCGTAATCCTTTTAGTGGTAAAGGGACACGAGCTAGTGAGCTATTGGGACTCATACACACCGATGTATGTGGACCAATGAGTATCACCGCTCGTGGTAATTATGACTACTTTATAACCTTCACCGATGACTTGAGTAGATATGGGTATATCTATTTAATGAAACATAAGAGTGAAGCGTTTGAGAAATTCAAGGAATTTCAAAATGAAGTAGAGAACCAATTGAACAAAAGGATTAAGGCACTACGATCCGATCGTGGTGGTGAATACCTTAGCCTTGAATTTGATTCACACTTGAAAAGTCGTGGTATCATATCACAACTTACTCCACCCGGAACACCACAACTTAATGGTGTATCCGAGAGGAGAAATCGAACCCTACTTGATATGGTTCGATCCATGATGAGTCAAACCGAGTTACCGAACTCGTTTTGGGGATTTGCAATCCAAACTGCGATTCTATCTTTAAATAATAGTCCCACTAAAGCCACCGAAAAGACTCCATTTGAAACATGGAAAGGAAGAGTTCCTAATCTATCCTACAAGAAAATTTGGGGATGTGATGCTTACGTCAAGACTAAACCCGACAATAAGCTTGCCCCAAGATCCGAAAAATGCATCTTTGTAGGTTATCCTTTGACCTCTCGAGGTTACTACTTCTACAAACCTCAAGATAACAAAGTGTTTGTGTCTTCCGAGGCTGTCTTCTTAGAAAGCCAGTTTATTTCTAAGAGACAGAGTGGGAGAAATTTTGAACTTGATGAAGTTCAAGAGCCACAAACCGAGGTAGAGACGCAAGAAGATGTTCCTTCGTCGTCTAACGCGGTTGTCCCTCCTCCACTTAGAAGAACGAGTCGAGTAATTCGCCATCCCGATCGATATGTGGGACTTATCGAGGAAGATGGAACACTCGATGTGTTGCTTATGGAAAGTGACGAGCCCGCCACCTACAAGGCCGCAATCTCTAGTCCAAATTCCTCCTTATGGCTTGAAGCCATGAAGTCCGAAATGGATTCTATGCATGAAAACCAAGTTTGGGACTTGGTAGATTTGCCTAAAGGGGCAAGACCCCTTCAATGCAAATGGATATTCAAAGTCAAGAATGGCATAGAAGGACATGACGATGTCTACAAAGCTAGGCTAGTGGCAAAAGGATTTACCCAAGTCCAAGGTCTCCATTATGATGAGACCTTCGCCCCCGTAGCCATGCTAAGATCCATACGGATTTTGTTAGCGATCGCCGCATTTCATGATTATGAAATATGGCAAATGGATGTAAAAACCGCTTTTCTAAATGGGCATTTAGAAGAGGAGGTGTACATGATACAACCCGAAGGTTTTGTTGATTCTAAAAATCCTAACAAAGTGTGCAAGCTTAAGAGATCCATTTATGGTCTTAAGCAAGCATCTAGAAGTTGGAATCATCGATTCAATCATGTTATAAAGGAAAATGGTTTCACTCGAAGTGTTGAGGAACCATGTTTATACATGAAATTCAGTGGGAGCAATGTTGTGTTCCTAATCTTGTATGTCGATGACATACTACTCATTGGAAATGATATTCCAATGTTGTCTTCTGTTAAGAAGTGGTTAGGTAACCACTTCCAAATGAAGGATTTAGGAGAGGCACAACGCATATTAGGTATCCGGATCCATAGAGATAGATCCAAGAGGATATTGGCACTAAGTCACGAGTCTTATGTTGATAAGATTCTTCGACGGTTCAGCATGGACAAATCCAAAAGGGGTTTGGTACCTATGGTAACCGGGACGATATTGAGCAAGACTCAATCTCCCTCCGAACCCCATGATGTTGAACGCATGAAGTTGATCCCTTATGCTTCCGCTGTTGGATCAATCATGTATGCCATGATATGCACACGTCCTGATGTCTCGTATGCCTTGAGCATGACGAGTAGATATCAAGGAAATCCAGGTGAGAGTCACTGGATTGTTGTCAAGAACATCCTTAAGTACTTGAGAAGAACTAAGGATTCTATCCTAGTGTTTGGAGGTGACACTGAGTTGCGTGTTAATGGATACACGGACTCAAGTTTTCAAACAGATAGAGATGACTTGAAATCACAAGCTGGTTTCGTTTTCATGCTCAATGGTGGTGCCGTAGCTGGAGAAGCTTCAAGGAAGTCAGAATCGCGATTCTACAACGGAGGTTTAGTACATCGCAGACATCGAAGGCTGCTAAGGAATCTGTTTGGATCGGGCAATTCACGGAAGGTCTAAAAGTAGTACCTACCGCCAATGATCCCATCACTCTCTATTGTGATAATAGTGGGACGATCTTCCAAGCTAAGGAGCCGAAGTCTAGTAATAGATCTAGACATGTACTTAGAAAATATCATGTAATAAGAGATTTCATTGAAAGAAAGGAAATTGCGATTTGTAAGGTTGGGACGGATGACAACATAGCCGATCCGCTCACCAAGCCTTTATCGCAGGCTAAGCATGATGGACATGTTACGTCCATGGGACTTAAACGTGTACCAAGTTTTTGTTAGATTTTGAAATGAAATAAAAGTGTTGTTTTTGTTCATGTTCATAATCACATTTGTCTTTTATCTTTAATTCATACATTGTTACATCCAAACGGGTTGTAGTGACAATTAAACCCCGTTAAAGTGAACACGGATTAACATAGTATTTGCCCATAGTCACTTGTATGAGGTGACGTCTCGAAGTGACTAGAGTGTGATGCGATTGATGGCAAGTTCAAGTGCCATAGAGTCATGTGAGATGACTAGTCGATCACATAGGCAGACTGTTAGGAACATTTTGTCGGGCCTTATGACCGCTTATAGAGTTCTGGCAATTTATATAGCCTGGTCGTGGCGAGAGCTACTATAGTATTCAAATGAGTCGATTCTTTTGACTAAAGACTATTCGCCTAAGATGGCACGTTTTGATTAACTTTGATTTGTGTTACTACGACCTTCGTAAATGGGGTCAAATGGGCATATTTTGGGTTATGATGGCTGTGGCTAGTCGAAGGGAATGAGTGCGATAGGAATTGTCCACCTCTAGTCAGGGTTATAACAATATCTCAGGGCCACTCGAGGAGTAATGAACTGGAAATGCGTGGCCACGCTCGGAAAGTATCTATGATATCTGACCGATGTCAAATCAGTTATTCTCCAGATCGAGGAAACCACTCTCGATATGATCACTTGCAAGTACGACCTGAAAGACACCTTGCATTGAGTGGGAGATAGTAATAGGACAAGAGAATTGGTGACGCACACTTGTCGAGGACATGTGGGAGATTGTTGGGAAATGTGTCCTCAACAATAGTGCGATCATATGATTTAAATATCATTATTAAAATCTCATTTTAAAGAATACAATTGGGAAGTAATTTTTACTGTCAACTGGTCAACATATATCGGTAATGATTGGCTGACTAGAGTTTGACATTACTGTCGTGCGACGGTGGTGATCAGTTGACCCCCTAGGTCATACCTATAGGGCAACACTCTTAATTGATCATTTAATTAATCGTATAATGTTACGAGTTAATTAGATTACTTGAAAAATTGACGGACGATTTTGGAAGTAAAATTTACGTATCACATTGAAATGTGATTAAATGAGATACGGTCTGAGTAATCGAATTGTATCATTACTCGGATGAAATTATTGTTTAAAGAAACAATTGAAATTGAATGAATTATTATAAATACAATCTGTTGTGATTTATAAATGGTAAAATATTTTGGTACAAGTAATTGTGAATTACTAAGTGGATTTTTGTATGTGACGTATTTTTAATAATACGTTGATTTTTAATATGTTAAAAATGCACAACAAATTTATGTAACATATGACATGTGACATAAGTCAAAATTGACAAAAATAATATGGATCCCATATTATGAGTGTACCGAAATTAAGAGGGAATTAGGCTAGAAATTGTGTTGTTTAAATAAGTGGAAAACACAATCATTTATATTATAGCCTAGCCATGCAACCCTAGTTTGCATTGTGAAGGCAAACAAGAGCATGCATTGGGTCTTTTTCTTCCCCCTTTCTTCCCTCCTACCCGGTTTCACCATAGAAAAGGCAAAAGGATTTTTGTCTTATTTTTGATATACACTACATGCATGAGTGTGTAAATTATTCATTCATTCCAACTTATCAAAAATAAAGATTTTAGAAAGAGAAAATCACCTTCCATTCTCCTCTCTCTCAACCGGTTTTGAGAGCAAAACCCAAATATTTTTGGGTCTTTTTCTACAAGAATTAATATTATCTAGTACCTATAATATTAATTTTAATTAAGAGTAAGCCTTGGGTATAATTCCTTGGGAGAGATCCTACACTTGGGTCTTTGTTCATCCAAAAGGAAAGCTCAAGAACAAAAGAGAAGGAGATCTCTTTTGTGCCCATAAGAACCGAAATTACAATGTAAGGATGATTTCTTCTTTATTTTGCTAATTAGTTTGCATGCATAAGACCTTTATTAATTTTATGATAAATTAATTTATAACATATATATGAATATGTAAGTATATAGATCTACTTTTTCTTCACCCCCCTCCCTATTTTGTGACATTGATTCTCATTTTTCTTTGGTGGAGAATCTTATGCTTATCTCTCTTATATTCTCTCTTCCATCTCACATAAAATTAGTTTTATGAAGGAAATTTGTTCTAAAAATCTAACAAAAATTCAAGATTACTAGTATAGTAATAATATAAATGTTAGAAATAATATTTAAAGTTACTAATCCTATTATCTAGTTTATAATAGTATTGGTGTTTGGATAAGAGTCTTGGGTGCAACTAAGAGGAGTGTCTCTATGCTTGAGACTTGAAGATCTTGGAGGATCATCCATAATGGTAATAGCTCAAGATCTAGTTTTGGAAGGAGTCCAAAACTAGTGCCCTTAATTCGTCCATATGATGTAAGAAAATCATTTTTCTCCTTATTTTGTTATGCATGCAACTAGATCCACATAAATATAAATTATAAGTAATTTATAAAATGATTAGATGATTCTAACATGGGTATATGAACCTACCAATTGGGATCAAGAGCTTTGGTGTTGCATGCATAATCGGTTTGGTTTTTCCGAGTTAAATGTAACTTAATTAAAACTAGATAATTTGTGATTTATAAGGATAAAGCCACGAATTTTTTTGCATGTTATAAATTCTGATTCTAAAATATTTTTAGGTCATATTGATGTTTTGTGGATGATTATTGCTTATTTTAATGATTTTTAGTGAAATAATTACATTTTATTGAGTAAAATGAACTTTTATTTACTAAAAATAGTTAAACTTCACTACTGGCCATTTTGTTTTAGTATGACTTCACATGCATATTTTATGTATTGTATATAAAATTTCATATTAATGTGATTAATATTGCATGATTTATGATTTTTATGAGATAAAAATGAATTAAATGGAGGTAAAATGACTAAAAATAGTTAAACTTCGAAATAGGCCATGAAATTTTAATATGATGTCACATGCATATTTTACAGATTGTATGTCAAATTTTAGATAAATGTGATTTATTATGCATGATTTATAATTTTAATGGTTAAAATGATATAAATAGTGACTATTTTTAGCAAAAATAGCTAAAATGAATTTTATGGCATGAAATTTTTCCCTAATGTTGTATATGTGATATGAACATCAGATCTAAAGTTTTATGATTAATTTTGATTGACTTGGTATGTTTATTGATTTTTATGTGAAAAAATCGATAACAGGGCAACTTTATTAGTCATAAAAATAAATTCGAAATTTTTGGTTGAAATTTTGCCATTTCCAGATTCTGAAATTTTTTAAGAATGTACAAAATTTTGATTTTGATTTTTCCATAATTTTTATGTTTAATTTGGAATTAAATGGTAAAAGTTATGTTTTATACGATTTATTAATGAAATAAATTAAAAATATTTTGTGGGCAAATTTTATTGAGTTTTGGAATCTTGGTAATATTTCAGTATTTACAAAATGTGATTTCGAATTTTTCCAAATTTTTATGATTTATTGGGAATTATTTCATAATTATTAGGATTATAAGAAGTTCAAATAAGCAATAATACAAAACCAAGTTGAATTATTGTCAAATGTTTAGTGAAGACTAATTTTTGAGTCCTAAGAAGGTTAGGATAATTAACTTGGGCTTAAATTTGATTTAAGTATTGATTTGTGATTTAAATAAGTTATTATCGCGCATTTCCATAAAACCGGATTATATACGATATAAGGTGTAAATAGGGCGATTTGGCACATAATTTGGCATGATAGATACATATTATAATGTTGCATATTTCATTGTTGAATGTCATATTTTATTTATATAATTTTGAATTATGTAATTTTATCTTAGTATGGCCTTAGTTTTTAATTGGTATTACCCGTAATGAAAGGGAATATCGATTTGGTTGTAATTTAATGTGATCTCGTATCACTTCTATTTTTACTAGTTTTTCATATTATAAATGTATAATAGGAATAGCTATGTATTTTATTATTATTTGTTATTCCGGAGTTCCTTCAAGACGGTGCCAATCGGAAAGGCGTTCCGATCAAGACAGAGTACTTGGGAAGCGTGTCACTTGAAGATTCAAGGGACCAATGGAGTTGGTTTCTGAATTTGTAATAGATTATTATATTTTCTATTTTAGGAAGGCCATACTAGGAATTTATTATTTGCTTTGCATTTCTTTTAATATGTTGCATGCATTGCCAAATCGCCATAACAACACATGCATATCATATCGAGTCTTCGACCGTGTCAATTATAAATATCGATAATTCGATTTTTTGCTCACTTAAAATTGATAGATAATAAATTGACAATACCTTTACTTTTAAAAGATTGAGACTTAGCCTTATCAAATAGTAGGAGCCCATGAATCTAAATTTCATATAGGTACAATACGGTATTGAAATATTATACCGGGGTGCTTGCTTTGACGTTGGGTAAGTGGGGTAATAAATAGTTATTGCACTTCGAAAATTTGGTTGATCTCAACGAAGGTATTTTGCGACCGTAGCCGCAATAGGTTCGGGCTAAAGATGAACTTAACGTAAATTCATCGACCGAGAGTTCTAATTGTAGAATCGGTTAAGAGGGTTAACCCACCAAGTTGTATTAGTAAAGGTTGTAGAGGGACCGTTGTCCCACAATCGAGCTAGTATGGATTTGGATTTCGGAATCATTTATATAATTGGGTGGAGATCATTATATAAATGCTAGAAGATGCTAAAATGTTTTAGATATAACGATGAATGTTTAATTTTCCCACTATTTCGTTGTTTTTAATGTTGTTCTATTTTATTACTCCTACTCATATGCGATATCATTCGATTGTAGCACGAGTCTCCGCTAAACCACTATTGCTAAGGATAAAGAATCTCTTTCTAAAATGAACCGTATCATAGATTGTGGACTAACTCCATAGGAATCGTTCTATTCCGTAGAACTCCATAGGAGTTATCCTATGTCATATAAGATTAGCATCTTAAATTCCTAACATACCTATGTATGATTTCTTGTGAAGAAATATGGCTAGAGGTAATGCTTAATCAAAATATTTTTTGATTAAATCTTCTATACATCCATGGTTCAAAAGTCGTATTGCTCAACCTAAACACTTGTTGATGTGACTCTTTTTTTAGCACAGTTAGTCCCCGAATTAACCTCGTTCCTATGCTTTATAGCACATAATTGGGTCATTTACTATCTTTAGTTTCCCATTTTGCATATTTTTTGAGGTTTTGTCTCCTTAGTATGAAAGGAGTGCTAACCTTGCATTTATGAGACGAAATGGAGCTAAATGGATCGCACCTAATGACCAAGCATCAAAGAGAGACCGACATTAGAGGCCTAAGTAGATAATAAAGTGAAATGGGCAATGATGAAAAGATCCTTGCATCCCCGACATGATCCTTGAGGATTGTTAAGGAGGAAAAGAAGAAAAGTAGTCTGTCCAAGAACTCGAGCGGATTGAGCACGTTCCGGGCGTCTCTGAACACCGCGATCCGGGCGTCTTGTGCCCAGGACGAGCGGCTTGAAGCAGCTAGATCCGAGCGTCTTCCCCAGGATCCGAGCGGATCAGAAGTCAGAACCACCCGTGCCACAGCACGGGACGGGCAGATCAACACAGGACTAGCTAGAGGATCCGCTCATTTCCTTCGGGAGTAGCATTTTCTCAACTTTTCTTAGGGTCTTAATAGTCATTTAAGCCCTTAGTAACCCTAATCCTTGTACCTAATCTTTAGTATAAATACCCCTTTGTACTACCTAGATTGGCATCGAATCTTAATGCTCTCTTAATCCATCCTTAATCAAGTTGTAATCATCTCTAAATACTTTAAAATTAGTCTTAATTTAGTTGTAATACAATTCTCAATATTAATCACATCTTAATCTTTCCTTAATTTCTCTATTGTTCTTCCTTTTTTTGGGTAATTAGAAGATTATTTGGGTTTATTTGGAGGATTGACAACCTTCCATCAATCATCGACTACTTCTATTATTCTTTGCTTTATTATTTGGAATCATCTTGATAGGTATAATTCTCTCTTAACCTTGTTTCATTATTGTTAATCACTTTCATTTATTCATCATGTTTTGCCTTGTTAGTATGATTGACAACCTTATTAACATGTTAAACTTGATCATGAGTGAGTAGTTTCCTTAGCTAGGGTTAATGGGGAATTAGGGGAAACCAACATGGGAATTGATCTATGCTTAATCTAATATGTTTTCATAATTAATTTGCTTGATTGTTGTGATTTCAACTTATGCACATATTATGTTTGATGAAATGCGAGCCTATGAATCCTTGCATTTTTTACCCATCACCTATCTTTTCAATGAGGCTTGTAAGCTTATACACCAACTCGAGCCTCATTAGACCATACATATAGTTGAATAGGAAGGATTAAGTCGACTTGTAGGTGTTGTACAATCTAATCGATTCGGCACCGGGACCAAAACCTTCTTAGGGATTGTAAGCTTATACACCAACTCGATCTCATCACAACAATAAGTGCTTGTTATATAATTGAGAACATGTTTGTATGATCAACTCCCATGAATCCCCTATGAAACCATGACACCCTAGTGCCTTTAATCAATTGTTTACAACCCCTCTATTTGCTTTACTTTGTTTTTATTCATCTTGTTGATTAGTTTGTTTATCTCCTACATCAACCCAAATTGTGACACCCTAAGACACAACCATTTGCAATTGAGAATCCTACATCAATACCCGTCCCTTGGGATCCGACCTTTACTTGCCTCTTTGCTAAGAGTAGTTTATGAAGTTATAAATATTGTTTTGGTTGGTAGCTTTTGACGACGAGTTTAAACCGGACCAAAAATGGCGCCGTTGCCGGGGACGGTGTTAAATTGATTTGATTTTCATTAATTGTTTTTAGTTGTGTCTTTCTTTACCTTGGGGAAGTAAAACTCCTCAAAGTTGTTCTAATTGTTTTCGAGTTGTTTGATATTTTGCATGACTAGGAGATCACAAGGTAATCCATTACCTATTGATCTTGAAATTAAAAGAACCTTAACCAACAATAGAAGAGTTGCTAGAGGTACTTCAAGAGTTGTAGGTATTGAAGAGATTGTGGACATTCAACCAAATAACATTGAGTTTACCAATCCTTTTGCAAGAGAAGGAGAGGACAACCCAATACAAAATCCACCACAAAATCAACCCACAATGCCTAAATTTTCATCACATTCCGTACCAACCGAGGAGAACCTACCAAATGGTACTCCTACACCACCATATTTAACCGGTAATTTCATTGCCAAATCCGCATTCATACAACTAGTTGAGAGAAGTCAATTTGGAGGGATGCCTATTGAAGACCCTCATTCACATATGGAGACTTTTTGTGACTATTGTGATGCGATTTCTCAAACCGGGGTTACTCAAGATCAAATCCGATGGGTATTATTTCCTTTTTATTTGATTGGTACCGCAAAGTAATGGTTGAAGAGCCTAGACAAGGCCACCCTTGGTATTGACTCATGGAAGAAGTTAGCACTTGCCTTCTACAAGAAATTCTATCCTCCAGAGAAGACCAATATGTTGAGAGTCCAAATCATCGGGTTCAAACAGAGGGATGAGGAATCATTGTATGAAGCATGGGAGAGATTTAAGGACACTTGTCGTTCTTGTCCACACCAAGGACTTAGCGAGTGGTTCCTTGTGCAATTATTTTGGAATGGTCTATATGAATACTCCCGCAACATTCTCAATATGGGATCCAATGGTATGTTTACCGAAGTTGATGACAATAAAACATGGGCCAAAATTGAAGAGATGGCGGTTCATAATTCACAATATAGTAGGCCTCGAAAGGCCACTAGAGGAGGAAAGCATGAGGTAGATTCCATCACACAATTGGGTGCTCAACTAAGTGCTCATATTGACACCATCAATTTGAAGTTTGAGAAGGCCATGGCTAAGCTTGATGAAGTTTCCAAATCACCCAAACAACATGTTAATACTATGGTGGCATCATCCTCAATTCCAAGTGGAGTATCTGAGAGTTGTGGAACTTTGGGACATGACCAAAGTGAATGTAGGGGAACAAGTGAATGCTTTCCAAGCATACAAAAGTGTCACCCCTTATTCCAACTATTACAATGAGAATACCAAATTCCATCCAAACCTTTCATATAAGAGCCAAAATGTTCAAAACCCTCAACCAACATACACCCCACCTCCAATGAGAAATCAAGCTCAAAGACCCTTTTATAACCAAAGCCAAGGTTATCAAAATCAACTCTCTTACAATCAATCCAATGACCAAGGCTTTGATGTTCAAAAAGCGGTCCTTCAAATGCAAAAGAATCAACAAGAATTTGTCACCCAAATGAAAAAAGATAGCCAAGCCAAAGACATCACCATCAACAACATGCTAGCCCACACCAAGATCCTAGAAACTCAAATGACTCAATTAGCATCTTCTAGCTCTCAAAGACAAAAGGGGCAATTACCACCTCAAAGTAATCCCCCAAGACATGAGTCGGTTAATGCCATCCATTTGAGGAGTGGTACAAGGTATGAAGGGCTGAAGAAGATGATTGATGAAGACATTGTGGATGCTAGTGACAAGCAAAGAGTTGTGCAGAACTCCAAAGAAGAAGAACTCACCACCAAAGAGGTTTCAAAGAAGAAGAATGAAGAGAAGGCTAAGGAAAAAGAGCCTATTGTGATTAGACTTCCATTCCCAAGTTGTCAAGCTAAGCCTAAGTTTGATGAACAACTTAGAAAGTTCATGGAGATTGTGAAGAACTTAGAAGTCTCAATCTCATTCACGGAATTGATCAATCATGTTCCGGCCTATGCAAAGTACATGAAAGATATTCTTACCAAGAAGAAATCCATCCGGAAGCTAGAGACTATTGCCTTTACCAAAGTGAGTAGTGTTATTCTTCAAGGAAGTTCCCCTCCAAAACTCAAAGATCCGGGAAGTTTCTCTATTCCATGCACAATTGGCGACACTATAATCAACAAAGCATTATGTGACCTTGGAGCAAGTATAAGTGTCATGCCATACTCGGTATGCACGAGGCTAGGAATGGGAGAGCTCAAGTGCACTAACATTACTCTTCAAATGGCGGATCGATCAACAAAGATACCTTTAGGGGTATGGGAGGATGTGCCCGTGAGAATTGGCAAATTCTTCATCCCGGTAGACTTTGTCATTGTAGACATGGAGGAGGATTCCAACATTCCTATCATCCTAGGAAGACCTTTCTTGCACACCGTGGGAGCGGTAATTAATGTAAAACATGGATAGCTTACACTTGAAGTGGGGGATGAGACAATCACTTTCAACCTTGACAAAACAATGAGAGCTCCCCGAATACATGAGCCATGCTTCATGGTCGATCATTATAGCCGAGTGATAGGAAGAAGTCGGCATCTCAATACAAAGATCAAGCTATGGGTAAAGAATCACCACCCATATAGAAGAAGAAAGTAGATAATCCTTAAGATGCTCTATCCAGAGAGAAAGGAAATTTCAACAACAATGAGAGCTTGAATAGCTCACCACCAATCATGACAAATAAGGAAGAAGGCCTCATTGGCCATGACAACAAGAAAGACGAGTTGCTTTCATCAACTCATGACATCATTGGGAAGCAAGCTAGTGAAGTTTGTGGTCTATGGGATGACGAATTTGAAGGATTAGTCAATCCCTACATTGGCAATGATATGACCTTAGACCAAGGCTTTGGTGACCATATTGACTCAAGTCACCACCATGAAGAACACCATGTGTAAGGTTCTATTGAAGATCTTTATAATGAGAATGAACAAGCCTTTGACTACTTCTACAAGGTGTTGAGCAACATCAACAACACCTTGGCTATGCCTCCTTGACATCTCATTCAAGAGTGGGAGTTTGGTGGAGTCCTCCCTAAACCACCATTTGTAAATATTCTAACCCTTAACTTGCATTTTACTTCTTGTATTCCATTTTTGTCAATTTTGGACTTCCAATTTCATACTTTGATCAAGATTTTTATCAAGAGAGAAAGTGAAGGAGGTATTTTAATGTATTTTGATGTGTAGTGTTTGATCTAGTGTGGGGATAGCAATTGCCTAGGCTAATCGAGCCTTCATAGTGCACCCTCACCAATGAACAAAGGACTGAAGAAAGAATGATATGGGAAATGAAGATCCCCATGGGTGGAACAGAACTCGTGGGTACAGGAGAAGATCCGAGCGTCCCAGGAGGGAATCCGCTCGAGCTGGCTCTGATCCGAGCGTCCTGGCTCTAAGACGCTCGTCTTGGGAGTGCTGAAATTGAAAAGTTTAGTCTGTTTAAAAATCTGGGCAGATTACACAGAAGACGCCCGTCCCAGTCCTGAAGACGCCCGTCTTGGCAAGGATCTGCGCGTCCTGGCTTGTGCAAAAACTTAAAGTTCACACTGTCTATGAATCCGAGCAACCCCAAGTGAAGACGAGCGTCCCCTACAGAAATCCACTTGTCTCCAGCAGAATCTGCGCGTCCCAGCACGGATTAGAAATTCCTGAGCTGACTGACTGAGGATCCGAGCATCCCCAGTCCAAGACGCTCTTCTCTTGCTGCTAATTGCCTATAACACGGGATTCAAATCCTTCTTCCCCAATTCATTTCTTTCTTATACAAACACAAACACACACCCTTCTCCCTCAAAACCCTCAATCCCCTCATCAACAAAACACAAATTCCTCAACCAAATTCACCCAAATCAAAACAAAACTTCCTCAAATCACAATTAAACTACTCCTGTATCAACAAGAAGCCATCCAAACAACAAATTCCTCACACATTGAGTCGATTTTCTAGGGTTTCAAGTCAAATTCGAAAATCCTAAATCGATTGGGAATTGATTGAAGCTTGAGGGAACAAGGAGCATTCAAGCACAATATTGGTTTGTTGACACAATTTTGACAAGGAGAACAACATGGCAAGAACAAAAGATGGAAACAAGGTACCCACAACCTCAAATCTTTCCAAAAGGCAACAAGATCTTCTAGCTTCAATGGCTATGGTAGTGTATCAACCAAGGGTGGAGATTCAAGAAGTTGCTACTTATATGGTGGAAGCTACACCTACTCCGGTCATAGAACAATTGCAAGATTATCCGGAGATAACTTTCATAAACGATTATCATAGGAAAGCATTTGTATCCCTTACTAGGAAGACTATTTTGCCTACCAAATTCATATGTCAAGATGCCTAAGACAAATTGGGTGTGCTTGAAAGAACTAGGAGTTTCTTCGAGTCCATGAAATTGCTTACCCTCTTTGAAATGGAAGAATTAACCTACCCTTCCCTTACCATGGAGTTTGTAAGCTCCTTGAAGGTGACTAAGGTAGAGGGTCACAAATTTGTTGAATTCCGTCTAGAAAACAAGAGTAGAAAGATGACTTTGGATGAGTTTGGCAAGGTGTTTGGTCTTAAAGACCATTCTCCTTATGTAAAGAAGCCTTTGAAATATGATGCCGCACCCCTATGGAAAGCAATAACCAGGCAAAAATTTGAGTCTTTCCATGAGTGTCATGTTCTTTATGTCCACCATCCGGGTATAAGGGTATGGCACAAGTTTGTAGGCAACACTTTAATTGCAAGAAAGGGCACCAATCACTTTACCGAGCTCGACTTTGTCTACCTTGAATCCGCCATGAATATCAACAAAAAGTTCACCAAGGAATACAACATACTTCAACTCTTACTTGATCGGTGGCTTACAATTGACCATGGTAAAGATGGAGCGGCTTTTATTATGAATGGAGGATTAGTAACATGGTTAGCCAAACACTTTAACCCGGATTTTAACAAAGACAAGACATATAAACCGGTTAAAGGAGGCAACCTTCTTGATTTGGCCACTATGATCAACAAGTTTCATTGGGTCAAGAATGATAATCTTGACAAGAAGTGTGAGTGGCTCACTAAAGAAGCAAGGTCCTTCATCTTGCCTAACAAGATATGCCGCATCAATGTCCGAAGTCCAAGTTACCTTCTACCCGTCTCCGATGAAGCCGAGATGATTATGAAGCAACATAGGGAATCGCATGCCAAGCCCTCCTCCTCCTCTATTGTGACTCCACCTTATCCATTTGCCTACCGTGAATTCACACCAATTGGCACTAATGTTGTGGTAGACAATGACTACTTGACCCAATTGATACAACATATGCATAAGGAAGCTCATGAGGATCGGGTCAATGCTTACCGAGCTCAATATCCACCCCTCCTACACTTAGCTAGGCAAGGATTACTTGATCCTTCATTTCCTTTGCCTAGTTGGGCGGATAGGGAAGTATTCTTTCCGAGTGCTCCTAGAGATGCCACCATGGATAGTCAAGTTACTAAGGGGAAGGAGATTGTTGTTGAGAGCGGAGAAGGTAGTGACTCTTGCCATGAGGAAGAAGTGCAAGGTTCAAGTGATGATGAAAATGGTGAAGCCTCCAGGTCCATGGAGGTAGATGATGATGATAATGATAATGAGGATGATGATGATGATGATAGCGATGATAGTGATGAGTATATCGCCATGAGCGACAATTGAGGATTGACAAGCTTTTTGGAGGATGCCACATATCCCATTGTGAGTTTCCTACACCTCCTCTAGCTTTGTTTATTTCTCTTGTTTTCAAAAATTTTTATCTTGATCAATTGTTTTGAGTCCTAGCAACACTTAGAGACTCCCATCTCAGCTCCATTGAAGTGTCTTATATTGTTCCCACTTGTACAATCCAAAATGACAATTAGTTTCACGCATTGCATACTTGTGTATAAACTTTCCTATTTTTGACATTAGAAATAGTGTCTTACTTGGTTTGGGGAAGTTCAAGCACAAGCATTGGGAGTTAATCTAAATTAGCTCTCCAACCAATAAAATCATGCATCATATAGTGTAGTATAGATTGCATCACTTGTGTATATGCCACGTAGCTTGCATAGTAGTGTAGAAATCATGCATTCTCATTTAGCTTGCATAATTTCCTATCGTATTGTCCATTGAGGACAATGCCCATACTAGTGTGGGGATGGGAAATTCTAACTTGACTTTTAAAACCAAAAATGATAAAAATTGAAAATTTTTGAAAAACCCAAAAACATGTTCATTCCTTTATAGTGTAGAATTGTATATATTTTGTATATACTTACTTGTGTTTGTTTGTCCTTCTATCACATTGATCGACTACGCCACATCCGAGACATGAGGATTGTGAAGACCGCATGCTATGATCTTTCCAATCTCCTTTTTCCTCTCTATGTTAATGACTATGTGGCTTTATTTTGATTGATGCGGTACAAACCAATGTGATTCTAGGAGTTGCATTTAGTTTATATGGCATACTAGTTGATAGAAGCATATGCATTAGGTTGTATAAATGTTAGTTGCATCATGGCATATAGTTGTATTTTAGGAAAATTTTGTGAAAGCATCTATTTGGGAAGCTTGACAAGTGTATATAAGGCCCTTGTAAATACTTTTTCTTCTTAAGACTTTGCTCATTAGAATGCTTGTAAAACACCCTAGGATGTGTCATGCTAGTATCCTTTGACCCATGGATTAAGGCCTATTCAAGGGTACCTTGTGGTGTGATAACTTCTTGGCTACCGTTTATTCCAAGGTGACCCTTGAAACCATGCAACCATCTTCCACATTCTACCACATTTTGTCAACAAAAAGGGAATGGGCACAAAAATTATCAAAATTTGAGTTCAAGCATTGAAATGAAAAATAAGAAGTTTGCAATTTGCATCAAAGAAAAGAGGAGTACCAAAAATAAGAACTCCTATGCTTCAAATATAAGCACCCTCGCTACAAATGGGGTGGCTTTGAAAATGTTCAAAAAAAATGTAAAAAGTTGAAAGTTGTCAAGTATTGAAATGCCAAACATCAAAGAAATGGCAAAAAGAAAGTGCTCTCAAAATGTCAAATGCCACAAGAAATTGGGGGGGAAAACAACAACAAAAGCAAACTCCCATATGAAACTCAAAACACATTGATCCCTTTATCCACCGAATCCACTTTTGTGCATGGTAGAGAGGGGACGACCCTTCTTCTTGTCTAGGTAAGAAGGGGAATTCCGCGATCCTCCAGTGTTTCTAACACCATAGGGAGTCTACTCTTGATGAAAGCATTTAACGATTGAGGACAAAGGTACCCTAGCTTGACACAACTTGGAGGTGATTTATTGGTATCCTTCTAGGCGTAGTAGTTTGAAGAAACCGTATCTATGATGAAGTGTGTACCCTTAGATTGCTTCCCTTATAGATAATTTCCGCCACTTAGATGAGGAAAGTGGCTATTCAATTTTTTAGATGCATCCATTACTTCCTTTTGTGTGCTTAATGCTTGGATGTGTCGCCATTTTGGCAAGCCCTACCTTGCCTTGCAAGAAGGCATCCTACCTCATGGTTGTCTTGTTGTGAGTTGAAGGGGCGGAGTGAGACCTGCTAATTGTCTCATATCGGCTATATTAGTAGGTTAGCTTAAATAAAAGTCCTAATTTTAGTCATCTCTTTACTCGGGATGAGCAAAGGTTCGGTTTGGGATGTTTGATGTGACTCATATTTGAGCACATTTAGTCCCCGAATTAACCTCGTTCCTATGCTTTATAGCACATAATTGGGTTATTTACTATCTTTAGTTTCCCATTTTGCATATTCTTTGAGGTTTTGTCTCCTTGGTAGGAAAGGAGTGCTAACCTTACATTTATGAGGTGAAATGGAGCTAAATGGATCGCACCTAATGACCAAGCATCAAAGAGAGACCGACACTAGAGGCCTAAGTAGATAATAAAGTGAAATGGGCAATGATGAAAAGATCCTTGCATCCCCGACATGATCCTTGAGGATTGTTAAGGAGCAAAAGAAGAAAAGTAGTATGTCCAAGAATCCGAGCGGATTGAGCACGATCCGGGCGTCTTGTGCCGAGGACGAGCGGCTTGCAGTAGCTGGATCCGAGCATCTTCCCCAGGATCCGAGCGAATCACAAGTCAGAATAACCCGTGCCTCAGCACGGGACGAGCAGATCAACACGGGAATAGCTAGAGGATCCGCTCATTTCCTTCGGGAGTAGCATTTCCTCAACTTTTCTTAGGGTCTTAATAGTCATTTAAGCCCTTAGTAACCCTAATCCTTGTACCTAATCTTTAGTATAAATACCCTTTTGTACTACCTAGATTGGCATCGAATCTTAATGCTCTCTTAATCCATCCTTAATCTAGTTGTAATCATCTCTAAATACCCTAAAATTAGTCTTAATTTAGTTGTAATACAATTCTCAATATTAATCACATCTTAATCTTTCCTTAATTTCTCTATTGTTCTTCCTTTTTTTGGGTAATTAGAAGATTATTTGGTTTTATTTGGAGGATTGACAACCTTCCATCAATCATCAAGTACTTCTATGATTCTTTGCTTTATTATTTGGAATCATCTTGATAGGTATAATTCTCTCTTAACCTTGTTTCATTATTGTTAATCACTTTCATTTATACATCATGATTTGCCTTGTTAGTATGATTGACAACCTTATTAACATGTTAAACTTGATCATGAGTGAGTAGTTTTCTTAGCTAGGGTTAATGGGGAATTAGGGGAAACCAATATGGGGATTGATCTATGCTTAATCTAATATGTTTTCATAATTAATTTGCTTGCTTGTTGTGATTTCAACTTATGCACATGTTATGTTTGATGAAATGCGAGCCTATGAATCCTTACATTTTTTACCCATCACCTATCTTTTCAATGAGGCTTGTAAGCATATAGACCAACTCGACCCTCATTAGACCATGCATATAGTTGAATAGGAAGGATTAAGTCGACTTGTAGGTGTTGTACAATCTAATCGATTCGGCTCCGGGACCCAAACCTTCTTAGGGATTGTAAGCTTATACACCAACTCTATCTCATCACAACAATAAGTGCTTGCTATATAATTGAGAACATGTTTGTATGATCAACTCCCATGAATCCCCTATGAACCCATGACACCCTAGTGCCTTTAATCAATTGTTTACAACCCCTCTATTTGCTTTACTTTGTTTTTATTCATCTTGTTGATTAGTTTAGTTTATCTCCTACATCAACCCAAATTGTGACACCCTAAGACACAACCATTTGCAATTGAGAATCCTACATCAATACCCGTCCCTTGGGATCCGACCTTTACTTGCCTCTTTGCTAAGAGTAGTTTATGAAGTTATAAATATTGTTTTGGTTGGTAGCTTTTGACGAAGAGTTTAAACCGGACCACTTGTCGTCAAGCACTTAAGTTGTTAAGAACATGACAATGTTAAATTGGTAAATTAATTTGTTAGAAATTTTGATTGACCAAATATCACAATAGAGTTCATCCTTGTGAAGGATTAACTAGGAATTTACATGAAGATAAGTCTTCATCAAGCAGAAATTCTTAAAGTTAGTGGGAGCAATATGAAGTAAAAGTTCCTATCTTAATTATTAAGGATAGAACTAGGCTCGAAAGAGAAGGTGTTAGACACTAAAATAGAGACAAACCCCAAATAAGTAAAGATCAAGGAAGTTGGTCGTGTGACTCCAACATATTCCTTCTTGACTATCTATGACATTAGCATTGCATTATTACCAATTACCACGTCATGAGTATTTGATACAAATTTGTTGTTTTTATCATAATTTTGGCATTATCGTGTGACGACTAGCAAGAATAAATTCAGAAATTTGCATGAATGGAACTAGGGTAGTTGTCATTTCATCGATGGACATATAAGTGTTATAGTGTACTCATTTTAGTTTTGTGTTTAGATATGTACCTCAATAATTGATATGATGTATAAAATGTCTAAATAAGAATATAATTTAAAGTTTTGCACAAAAGGTAAAGGGTTTTACCATTATGCAATTAAAACAAGTGTTGTACTCTTACATACCACAATTAAGTTTATGGTGAGACCATACAAGTCGAGGTAATTATATTCAAACTAGAAATAAAATGTCATATATATAAGACTCAAGTTGGTGATCCCAAATTATTTCTCATTTCTTGATTGAAAGTCGCATTAAAACTAGTTTTGACTAGTATCCCACACCATTTGATTGTGAATCTCATGAAATATGTGAATCTTGTATTCAAAGCAAGTTAATTCATGACTTTTTCTAGAGAAGGATTATGAATAGAGCAGATATTCGCCCAATCTACACCTTGAAGTGTATGGTCGAATACAATTTCAATCAGAAAAGGTTATTATTTCTTCATCTCTTTTACCAACGAACTAGGTAGATACTTGGTATCCACTTAATGAGGTAAGAAGAGAAATTTTTTGAATAAATTCAATGAATGTTTAAAAGGTATTAAAACCTAGAGATTATAAAACCAAAGTATTAGTACTTTGTTAAAATAGGGAACAATAAAGTGAAGACTTTTAAATGCACTAAAAGAAGTGTGATATGGTATCACAAGTTCACTTTCATTATGATATGATTGAATATTTACTATAAAGTTGGAAGTAGTTTCTATCACAATTTGTCTAATATTTATTTATTCCACTAAAAACCAAAACATAGTTAAAGCAATCAAGTACAAATCATATGCGATATGGTTAGGCATGATACCTAAATTATAGCTTGTTTCGATAGTAAACATGTGCTCATTTTTCTACAAGATCACGAGAACGAAGGGTTTGTGGCTCGTGATGCTGTTTATTAAGAAAAGAGGATTATTTCTTAAAGACAGAGTGGGAGAAAATATTCAAAAGCCACAAACTCAGAATAAGACGTAGGAAGATGTTTCTTCTTGGTCAAAATCAATAATGACAGGAGTCATGTTATTTTTAAAAGTAACAAACTTGTAGCTTATTAAGACGCTTTATCTAGTTTCAACTCTGCAATAGTCCGAAATAAGCATAAACATGAAAATGTTTATTTAGCTTGGTTGGTTGGTAGCAAAGGGTTTTGCACGCAACAACAACGCTTCATTGAATTCGGATATAATTTGATATAGTTGGATTCTAAATCATCTTGCATGAGTTTTGAAAATCGCAACTATCCTAAGGTAGGATGCAAACTTAAGAAGAAATCTTAAGTAGAAGTCAAAGAGTTGATTTTTATGTTTTGGTCATGAGTCATGTGATAAACTTTTCACGGATTGTCGAGTAGTTCTGTTTATACATGGAGTTTAGTGGGGGTAATTGTTGGAATATGTGTCCTCCGACAATAATGCAATCACAATTGTCGATCATATTGATCACATGTTTAAATCTCATTTTAAGAATACATGTGGGATGTAATATTTTACAGTCAACTGGTCCACACATATCGGTAATGATTGGCTGACTAGAGTTTGACATTACTGTCGTGCGACGGTGGTGATCAGTTGATCCCCTTAGGTCATACCTATAGGGAAATACTCTTAATTGATTATTTTAATTAATCGTATGCCGATACGAGTTAATTAAATTGCTTAAAAATTGACGGATGATTTTGTGAGTAAAATTAACGTGTCTTATTGTAATTCGATTATATTAGATACGGTCTAAGTAATTGAATTATTTTATTACTTAGATAAAATTATTGTTTACGAAACAATTGAAACTGAATGAATGATTTATTATAAATACAAGACGTTGTGATTTATAATGGGTAAACCGTTTTGGTACAAGTAATTATGAATTACTAAGTCGATTTTGTACATGACGTATTTTTATTAATACGTTGAGTTTTAACATGTTAAAAATACATTACAATTTCACATGTCTAGTAATATGTCACATATGTCACAAATTGACAAATGACAAAATAAAATGGACCTTCCATTTTATCTATATGTGCCGAAATATGGAGGGTGTTTAGGATAAAAACTATGTTGATTATTTTAAGTGGAAAACATAATTATTACCTATAGTCTTAGCCATGCATGCCTATCTTTTCTTGGGTAGAAAAACTAGCCCATGCATTGGACACACCTCTCTCACCCAACCGGTTTTACCAAGGGAATTGAGTGTGTTTCCTCTACCATTATTCATTCACATCTTTCATATTTTTCTAGTGTAAGAAAAATATAAACTCTCTACAATCTTGTGAAAATTCTAGAGAAATAAACCTCACAAATGCTCCCTCTTGACCGAAATATTCAAGAGGAAAAATACAATTTATTTTGTGTCAATTTTATAGTAAAACTTATATTATTACTAGATCATAATAATATTTGTTATTGAGAGGTTTCCTTGGGTATTCACTTTTGGGAGAGATTCTATACTTGAATCTTTGTTCATCCATTATTTGGAATGCTCAAGAACTAACAAGAAGGAGATCTTGTTGGTGCCCTTATAATCCGAAAATCATATGGTGAGAAAACTATTTCTTCACTTATCTATTTTAGTTTGCATGCATAAGATTTGTTATTAATTTTATGACTAAATTAATTTGTTACATATATGAATATGTTAAAAATGTGATATAGATTACTAACAAGTGGTATCAGAGCCTTAGGTTGTTTGCATGCAAATCGGTTATTGTTTTTCCGAGTTATACGATTAACATATAAAACTTATAAATTTGTGTTTATTATGATATATCACGAAATTTATTATGCATGTTAAAGTTTCTGGTCCTAAAATGTATTTAGTATATTTTGGTTAATTTATGGATTTTTATTGTTCATTTTGTATAATAATGGCATTAAAATGTGATTTTATGATTAAAATGTCATTTTCGGACTAAAATTATCTAAGCTTCGAATTTTCCAGTGGTTTTTGGATATGTTTTCAAATATTTTATTTTTAGATGACCTGTAAAGTTTCATAATTTTTGGAGTTTTTATGCGCGAAATATGGATTTTTCATGATAAAAATCGAATTTAAATGAAAAATAGGTTAATATGAGAAATATTTCGAATCTGGTCATATAACTTTAGTATGTTGTCACATGCAATCTTACAAGATGTGTGTAAAATAATAGGCTATTATGAAGTCTTTATGCATGATTTATGAATTTTTGATGAAAAATAGCATAAATAGTGACTTTAATTAGTGAATAATTTCTAAAACATACTTCATGACTAAGGAAAAACGTCACATGTTTCATTTTATTACCTATTTCAGATCAAAAATTGAAAATTTGATAAATATAATTTTTCTCATGTTTTTATGATTATATTTGATAAATCCGATAAAACGCAACATTGTTTTTCCCGATAAATTTCGAAATTTTTAACCTAAGTTTTTGAACATTATGAGTGTCATGATATTTTTCCAGAATGTTCATGAGTTTAAATTTTAAATTTTGAATTTATTTGAAATTTTTATGATTTATTTGGAGTTTATAGCATTTTATTGTAATTTTAAGTCCATTAATGAACAAATTTTAAGAAATAAAAGTTAATTATTGTCAATATGTTAGTGGAGACTAATTTTGAGTCCTAAGTTGGTTAGGGTAATTAACTTGTGCATAAATATGATTTTATGTAATTTATTGTGATTTTAAAAGGTTGAATCACACAAATCCGTAAAAACCGATTAATATACGATATTGGCTCCTTAAAGGCGATTTAGCATAAAATTGGGCATGTTCATATATATTATAATGCTGCATTTTATTTATGATTGTCATAATTTTATTTTATGTAATTTTTGAATTATGTAATTTTTACTTAGTATGGCCTTAGTTTTAATTGGTATTACCCGAAATGTATGGGAATATCGATTCGGTTGTAATTTATTGTGATCTCGTATCACCGTTTTGTAATTTAATAGATTTATTTTATTTTAATTACAAATGTATAATAGGAAATTATGTAATTTGTTATGTAATTTATTTATTTCGTTCCTCAAGACGGTGTCACTCAAGAAGGCGATACATAAAGACGGTGTTACCTCGAGATGCGTGCCAAAACCGAAGTTCAAGGGACCAATGGAGTTGGTTTCCGAATATGTAATAGTTAATTAGATTTTCTATTTTAGGAAGGTCATACTAGGATTTAATTTATGCTTTGCAATTTATTTATATGTCGTATGCATCGCTAAATCGCCATAACTAAAACATGCATTATCATTTTAAATCGAATTTATCGACCGTGTCAATTACAATTATCGTAGTTCCCACCGCTTTAGTTCACTTAAAACGTGATAGATAATAAATTGACATGACCTCTCGCTAAAATAAACAATTGAGACTTGGCCTTACCAAAAAGTAGAAACCATGAAAACCTATTTCGCGAGGGAGTGCATTCGGCCACCCCGGGGTACAAACCTTGTTACGTAGGGGAAGTGGGTGATAAATGTCTAATCCACCGAATTCATGTTGATGAGGGTTTCATCGGCTACCCCGTGCCCAAGTTAATGTGAATTTGGATTATGGACACATTTATTCGAAATTTGGGTTGAACTCAACAAAAGTAATTGATAAGGGTTTCATCGGCTACCCCGTGCCCTTGTCGGATGTGTTTTGGGCTAAAGATAAATTTTAATGTAATTTTATCGACCGAGAGTTCTAAAAGTAGAATCGATTAAAGAGTTAATCCACCGAGTTATATTGATAAGGGTTTCATCGGCTACCCCGTGCCCAAGTTAATATGAATTTGGATCTCGGAATCATTTATCATAGTTGGGTAGAGGTCACTATGTAAATGCTTTACTTGTTATTTACAAGTATTAATAAAACGATAAATGTTAAGTTATCCACTATTCCGTTATCATATTGTTCTAATTCTTTACCACAATTTATATACGATATCATTTCGATTTTGATTCAATTCTCCATTAAAACATCGTAACTAAAGACAAATATGAATTTTCTTCTAAAACCTCGAATTATCCATTGGAAGGATCTCTTGTGAAAAGTATAGATTAAAGTTATTCATTATCAAACAGGTTTTTGATTCTTGACTAACACATCTACTTACAATGGATTGTTTTTCATATACTTAATTGAATTAAGTACCTTGAAGCGATAAATTGTTTTGGTAATTAGATTTGTCGGAAATCGTAATAAACCAAAATACCGCAACCACTTCAATGAAAGTTTTAAGACTAAACAAACAAATGAAGAGTAGTCTTCATGAATTTAAATTTTGCTTCTATTAGCAAAGACTCATTGAAATGAGTGGGAGCATTCTCTTAAACCGTTAAGAAAAGGATAAAGGTTTTAAAGAAGTAAAATTAGAATGGAATTGATACAAGGTAATGTTAAGAGTAAAGTTATTGAGAATAACGATACTAAACCTATCAATCCCGACCGATAAAGTTTCCATTGTCTTAATTATTGGACGCTAGAAAGGAAACTACCCCAAATTGTTAAAGAATAAGTAAGTTAGTTGTGGGACATCTAATAAGACTTAGTTCTTTATTTATTTGATTGACATAAGTTTTGCTAGTACCATTTCGTCAATATTAGAAACCGATGGTGGTTTTCATCATTGCATACGATACATAGGATGATTAGAATATGACAACTAGCAACAGTGATGTTGAGAGATAGAATCATTATGTACTCAATCTAGTTTTTGGGTTTGGAGTTGTACTTAATTGTGACTATTAAGTACATAAACTCTAAATAAGAATATAAACTTGTTAAGATACAAAAGAGGTTTCACTTTTGTGACCCTATACACCATGATTTGATGTATGACTAGCCCATTATCAAGGTGATTATATTCTAAACCAAACTAGAATGATATATCATAAAGATGATGCAAGACTCAAATTGGTAACCCAAGATTAAACCTTAGATTCTGAAATGATGAACGCAAAGAGTTATCGAGTACTCTTGAAACCATTAGATCTTATGGTATATGCGTATCTTGTATTCAAAGCAAGATGTCTCGTGCCTTTTGGTTGAAAAGGAGATCGAGGTTGTAAATCATTGATCCAAAATAGGTTGATCATTTTCTTTTACCAACGATTTAAGTTGACGCTAATGTGTTCACTTAATAAGGTAAATAGAGAAATCTTTGAAGAAGTTCAAAGAGTTCAAGGAATCACGATTTAGTCGTGATGGGATTATCAAGTGAAGACCTTGATGCAAGCCAAATGAAATGTGATATAGTATCACAAATTAATCTCTCTTAGCACACATTATGGGATAATGTGTGGTTGGATAAAGAAATCAAACGCTATTCGATATGGTTTGGACTTCGATCAAGTTACTTTGAGTTACTTGATCCTTTTGGGGATTTTATCATTTTGTCTAAATTATTTTTCCACTAAATCTAAAAATAATCATATGAAATATGAAATGGTAGGGTACCATGGTAGTAAGTTTTCAAAAGAAACATATGCTCATTTTTCCTTATTATAATCACGAGTACAACGGGTTTGTGGCTCGTGAAGCTGTCTTTTAAAAGTACAAGTTTATTTCTAGAAGACAGAGTGGGAGAAATTATTCAAGAGCCACAAAGAATGTTATGTCGCGAGAAACTGGTCTTTCTTGGCTACATGAGACGTTTTGTGTAAAACGTTGTTTCTTCAAAACCTAGGAGGTTAAAGTCGTCACTTGTTGAAGATGATGAATTCATGTTACTTTTAAGAAAGTAAAGAGCTTACAACTTACAGTGAAATTGTTTGATTCAAATTGATTACTTCTGGAAAGTAATGAACATATGACTTACATGAGAGTGTTTAAGTCACAACTCAATACAAGGCTTAGAGCCATGAAAATCCGAAATAAAAGGCTTGATTAGTGACAAAGGGTTTTGCACTAATAAAGTTAGATATCAAAGCTTGATTGGTGGCAAGGGTTTTGCACTAGTTGAAATGCTTAAATCTATTTGGATCTTCTTAGGGATTGTGTTTCATTATGATGATATACATATAGCAAGTGAATCTAAAACCCACTTCTTCAATTAGAAGGAATGTATTCAATACATGTCTTGAGTTTTGTAGATTCTTGCAATCCTAAGATAATGTGAAACTTAAGAGAGGGTCTTGAGTAGGACATCAATGAGTTGGAATCAATGATTTGATCATGGTATAAAAATTTTCCCGATAAGTCGAGAAGTTGTGTTTATACATGAAGTTTAGTGGGAGTTACGGAAATTTTAATTAGTCTTATATGTGGATGACATATTGATCATTGGGACTGATTTAAGACTTTTGGAGTAATATAATACATCTTTAATATCCAGATTTATGTAGATAAATCCACATGATATTAGCGTCAAATAAGAAGTCTTATGTTGATAAGATTCATGACTAGTTCAATCAAGTTGAACATATTTGATTGATTCCATTTGCTTCCGCTGCCGAATCAATTAAATAGGAAATGATGTATAACACTTCATATACTTTGAGTATGATGAATTGTTTCAAATCGAATTTAAGTAATCACTACCAAGTAAGCCATAAAGATTACCCTTAAGTGCTTGAAGCATTAAGGATGTAATGCAAAGTGTTTTTGATGCAATTTTGTGTAAGGGTGTTACACAAGTGACAATTGACAATTGAGATTGCGCATGGTTTCCGACAAAACCATAATCAAAATACATTAGGATGATTAAGATACCATTATGGCTATGTTATTTAAGAAATAGATTTTCTAGAATCGTTTTAGGCAATAAAGAACAATGAGAAATATTTACAACGGAAATTGAGTACACTTGCAATCATGGGATGTGCAAGAGGGATGAGTCCCGCACACTGTGAAAACAGTGAGAGCTATTTTAAGGCATGAAAGCCTATGTCTTGATTGGATCTCGACACGTACTCAAAACGTTTTTGTAATGCAAATGTATACATTGCAAAGGAAAATGAGTATGTAGTAAGGTTGAGTAAGGTACAAGAAGTTGATAAAACCTACTAACCAAAGCCTTCTCATAGGCTTAACATGATGAGTCATGTCATTTCAATTGAATTGAGATGAACAACTATATTCAAGATCAAGCTGGATTATAGAATATGAAGTAGTAATCAAGTATTGACTACTCATATGATAATCACATTTATCGTTCGAGTTTTTAAATCTGAAAACTCCTTTTATACTTTGTTATATCCAAACGGGTTGTAGAGACAATTGAACCCCGTTAAAGTGAACACGGATTAACATAGTATTCGCCCATAGTCACTTGTATGAGGTGACGTCTCGAAGTGACTAGAGTGTGATGCGATTTATGGCAAGTTCGGTGTCATACAGTCATGTGAGATGACTAGTCGATCACATAGGCAGACTGTTAGGAACACTTTGTTGGGCAATGACCGCTTATAGAGTTCTGGCAAATTTATATAGCCTGGTCGTGGTGAGAGCTACTATAGTATTCTAATGAGTTGATTCTTTTGACTAAAGACTGTTCGCCTAAGATGGCACAGTTTCAGATTAACTTTGATTTGTGTTACTACGACCTTCGAAAATGGGGTCAAATGGGCATATTTTGGGTTATGATGGTTGTGGCTAGTCGAAGGGAATGAGTGCGATAGGAATTGTCCACCCCCTTGTCAGGGTTAAAACAATATCTCAGGGCCACTCGAGGAGTAATGAACTGGAAATACGTGGCCACGCTCGGAAGGTATCTATGGTAGATAAATCCGGTCAATCAGTTATTCTCCAGATCGAGGAAACCACTCTCGATATGATCACTTGCAAGTACGACCTGAAAGACACCTTGCATTGAGTGGGAGATAGTAATAGGACAAGAGAATTGGTGACGCACACTTGTCGAGGACAAGTGGGAGATTGTTGGAATATGTGTCCTCCGACAATAATGCGATCACAATTGTCGATCATACTGATCACATGTTTAAATCTCATTTTAAGAATACATGTGGGATGTAATATTTTACAGTCAACTGGTTCACACTGATACCCGTCGTTTTGAGTACCAAAAATAAGATTTATAATTTCCTATTAAGACTAACCTAGGCTAGTGGTAACAGGGTCGAACCACAAGGAGGCAGACGTAATTTCTAGCTGTCTAATTCTAGTCTAAAGTAGCGAGTGTGGGGGTTGAGTTGAATTGGTCTATAGCTAAGAATAAATAAAGACAGTAAACTAAAAAAATGGCTTAAACAGATAAAGAAGGGGTACTAGGATGGTCGGTTCATTAAAGCTTCGGCGGCAGCATACTAAGTCGGTCTGAATCAAACACAAGTGAGGCGGGAAACAAGAGGTCCTCTCGGTCCACTCTTAACAAATAGCATCTTTCGATCTCGCTAAAGGTCCCTAATATCACTAATACTGACTCTCGTCCTGAAAATTGACTAACGGTCTAAACTATACCTATCTTTCGATCTCAGCACAGTTTAGTCATCTTAATTGGTGATCAAACAACTTTCCCTATCTTTCGATCTAATGGGTCATCGATTAAATTAAGCATCTAACTGGTCGCATGCATTCGATTCGTTAAATACAACATTAAAATCAATTAAAACGAAAGGTAACCTCACGAGGTCGGTCGATCGACTAAGTATGTCGATCGATCGATCGACACGCCAATCAGTCCAATTTAATACTACGCCGCCTACGCCATAATTTGCCTACATCCTAGCACAAACTATTTAGCTACTCATGCTGAAAGTGATAACAACAATAATACTAGGGCAATAAAGTATTGAATTCATGATTAAAGCGGTAATTAACATGCAACAATAAGATGGTTTCGGGAATCTAACTATCAATTCTATACTAATAACGAAATAGAAGTAAATTGAAATAGGGCAGAAAAATACCGAGATTGCAGAGGAAATATTAAGAACAAGAACGAAAATTCCAATGCTAACAATATTCCAAACCCTAATTCTAAAAACCGTATGTAGAACTTAATGTAAAAACTGAATGTGAAACTTAGATAAAAACTTGATGTCAGACTGAATGCTAAACTGATGTTTTTAGGTTACGTTATATAGCAACTAACGTAACTTTGTTTCATAAACCTAACATAACTTTGGGCTTCAAGATTCACGGTCTTTTAATTCTCGTCTGGAATAGCATATTGGTCGATCGCCTGCTAGGACTGGTCGATCGACTGGTCTTCAGTAAACAGTAGCTTCTGGAACCCGTAGGTTGGTCGATCGACTGATTGAGCTGCTACTTGACTTCTATAAACTCGTGGACTTGTCTTTTGGGCCTTGAATTGCGCACCAAGCTCGTTCCTCGGGTGAATACTTCACGTCATATGCAATGCAGGATACTCGGGGACGGATTTAGCTCGATTTCCGCTGGATTCTTCACATTTCTGCAATAATGTACAAAAATACGGAAGTAGACGGAAATAGGGAGAAATGTAGCATAAACTACATGAATGAGCTCTGAAATGCGTGTAAAATGGGATGTAAAACATCATATAAAAGACACGCATCAAACTTCCCCAAACCAAACCCTTGCTTGTCTCCAAGCAAGAACTAGACTCGATCTAATGACCTAATGGAACGAGTTCAATCTCAGAGCGAAATGCAACATGTAAAGCCTAAACCAATTTAATGCACAACCAACAATCAATTAGCAAATGAATCATGCAAACGAGTTATGGAGCCGTTAAAACTACTGAACCGTCAACTGTAGAGACTTATCAAATCGGACTCTCACGGGTCGCTCATACCACTCAATAAACACAGGTGAGTATATGTAAGATAGAAAGAATTAAATGTAATGACGCTCACCTAACTACGACCTATAAGAACATGCCTGCAGTCTAATATGAAAGTAATCTCTATGACCGTACATACGCATTCCAACCAACAAGAAACCATGACACATGCCGAGGTATATATGTGGATATGTGAGGTATGGGTAAGAAGAGGCAAAACATTTATGGAAAAGTGGAGGTACAGGTGATCAAGCTAGTACCGAAACGGAACCACATGGCAACATCCAACTTCTTGCTCATAAACAAATGGAACGGTGCTATAGCAAGCACAAATCTTACAATTTCCAGAGATAAAAGTAATCAACTAACTCCCCATAAAATATGAATAATACATGGGAGCAAAAATCGCCAAAAGATAAAGGCTTGAATTATGCGAATTGATTCTTTCTCTTTCTCGAACATCAGTCGATCGACCTAAAGGAGCAGTCGATCGACTGCTTAAACAGTACAGAACTCTTTTTTTTTCCATCTTTTTTCTCTTTCTTTTTATTTCTTTCCTTCCTTCATTTCATCTTCCCAATAACGTCTCAACAGAGCATATGCCACCAAAAATGAGTAACAACCCCAAGAACACAGACTACTAGCTTGACAAAGGACAGGCTAAATGTAGGATGTAGTAATTAGGACAAAAAATATATTTTTGGCGGTGTGGATCTTATGGGCAAAATGAGAAAAGGAAACCTCTACCACATGTGTCAACTAACCACAGACCGAATGCGTACAGGTATTAAGAATATTAAGTTCATATTTATGCACATTTATGTGACATGCCTCATAAGGAGTACTACTCACATTCCTAAATAAACCGGTCATAGATGTCACCAGTTATAGGCTCTAAATCTCAGAAATGTGATGTAGTTTGCCAATTTTCTAAGTCAAGTCCCAAGTTCAGCAATTTAACGAAAACTCGTAGATATGCACTTATACGATTCTACTAATAACGTGTTAATTTAGCAAGGTTCAGGCAAAACAGGTGCAAAATGCAATATCATCCTTGAAATACTACCGTTCCGACTCGACCTATATGCTAAAATAAACGTGCATTTTATGGAAATTTTTGAAATTTTATCAATTTTTTTTTATTTTTGATGTATATGAAGAAATAAACAACAATGAAAGACAAAATGTAAACGTGGATGCAAGCAAATGATATGCGACGCAAAACCCTTCCCCAAACCAAATCACACAATGTCCCCATTGTGCAAAATCATGTAATGAAGAAAAGAGAAATGGGAATTTGCGGGAAAATGAAATAAATAAGACATGAAGTGAAAATCGGGAACTTACAAGACTTTAAGCGCGAAAAAAGGAAACCTCCCCAAACCAGCGTGAGCTAGGAGGTTTCAGTAGCCAGCAGTGCTACTAAAAAGGTACCTGAAAGACAAATAAAACCCACGCATAAAATCGAGAAGACAATTTGAAGCGGTAAATATGTGCACAATTGAGAAAATTAGAAGAAATAAATAATTTGACGGAGAGAAAAGTGGAGTAGAAAACTCCCTTAAGTCCGCAAATCGACCAAACACAGCAGGGGAGAGGTCGTGAATAGGTACAGCAGCGTCTTTGGTCGATCGACTAAGGTTGGTAGTCGATCGACTAAGGTGTCAGGAACAGTAGCTCCTGGAAAGTGCAACTCAGTCGATCGACCAATGTAGCCAGTCGATCGACTGAAAATACTGCTGTATTCCTTATTTCTTCGTATTTGCTCAATTACTTGAGCTAATGAGGTCTAAAAACCTGCAAGTGCACAATAATACGCGCCCAAAATTGCGCAAAACCCAAAACAAAGTCTCAGACGTATAAAATCCTAAGCAAGCAAAATAAAATGCGAAGTTTTCGCGCACACAAAAGCAATAAAAAGTGTCTAACAAAAGCAAATAACATGAAGTTTATAAAGAGCTCGATCAACTAATAGTTGATCAAGAATGACCACGGTATGGCCCACTTCGTCGGCTTCTGGCTACTAGAGGTAGCCTCAACGGTGCTTATCTGAGCAGTTGCACCCTTCTTAGCTTCCACGTCCGTATGGCTCAACGGATCAACACTCTCATCATCTCCCCAGTCAAGGATCTCTTCGGGCTTATCAGAATCCAAATCAGACTCTCTGGCTTTGACCGGCTCGTCATCAACTACCTCATCAATTCCATAGCTCAGGCAACCAAGACCTCCTCTTTGAATGATCGGCTTCCTTACAGTTGGAGCAACTTGCAAAGACTTCCTTCCCAAACCAGCTCCTGCAACATCTAAAACAACAGATTCTTCCTCCTTTTTGCTCCCAGTCCTGGGGAGAGGGGTTAACACGTAAGTAGTAATAGAGACAGGCAATTCGGGAAGCACAAAGTACGATTTCTTTTCAGAAACCGTGTTACAAGTCACAGGCCACATGGGGTCCTTTTTCTTAGCAGGTTGGGCAAAGACAATAGAATGCTTTCCTACTTTGAAAGTCAAGGTTCCTAGACCGACATCTATGACTGCACCAGCAGTGTGCAGAAATGGCCTACCCAAAATAATGGGTATATGAGTATCCTCAGGCATGTCAAGTACAACAAAGTCGACGGGAAAGAAGAATTTCCCTATTTGGACAGGGATGTCCTCTAAGACTCCTATTGGCTGGACCGCAGATCGGTCAGCCATCTGAACTGTCATATCTGTCACTGCGAACTTAGTTAATTTGAGCTTCCTAGCTAGACTCAAAGGCATGACGCTTATACTAGCTCCTAAGTCACATAGTGCCTTCTCAATAGAGAAGGTAGCTATATTACAAGGAACAGAAAAGCTACCCGGGTCCTCTAGCTTATGGGGTGCAGTGTGAGACAAGTAAGAGCATGACTCTTTGGTTAATGCGACAGTATGAACATGTTCAAGCGACTTTTTCTTAGACATGAGTTATTTCATGAATTTAGTGTATGCTGGCACTTGATTGACCAACTCAAGGAAGGGTACTTGCACATTCAAGCTACGAATAACTTTTTCAAACTTACTGAAAGATACCTGTTCCTTCGTTGGCACTAGTCTCTCCGGATATGGGGCTGTAAGAAGTACCTTAGCCCTCTCCTCTAAGTTGCGCATGCCGCATCCGTGGACTTAGGTGAAGTCCACCGCTTTCTCCTTGTTAAAGCTCGAATCCTCCTCGACCCGTCTCAAATGTGAGCCATTAACCGTTATCGGATCGAACTTCGAATTGGGACGGACCCATCAAAGACTCGGTCCGCCCTAACACTTTCGGAGTTGTCGTGCCCTGAAACAAATGGTCCCTCAAGTTATCGGGCATCGGAGGACGAACAATCTCGCTATCGCGATAATCTTGGTCGATCGACCACTATCCTCGATCGATCGACCAAGGTGCACGATTCCTGAAGTCTGCGAACCCGCATATTAGTCGATCGGCCGGGTGTATCGATCGATCGACCGATATACCCGTAGACGCCTTTTTCTTTGAATTATTCGTTTCAGCTTTCTTTTGACTCGGATCTGCCTCATTCTTTTCAACAGCATCCTCGACCATGGCAGGCCCCTCCAGGGTGGACCCACTCCTCAATGTGATGGCATTTAGGGTCTCTTTTTGGTCGGTTTGAGTCGGTAAGTGTCCCGGAGCTCGAGAGGTACTCTTATTAGCCAATTGAGCAATTTGGCTCTCTAGTAGCTTCATCCCGGCCTCTCTTGCTTAGGACTCCTTCATCAACAAGTTCTTAAACTCAGCAAAATCAGAACTATGGGGTTGTTGTTGCTGCTGCGGCACATAAGGAGGTTTTTGATATTGTTGTTGCTTTTGATGAGGGGGCACATAGGGTTGCTGCTGCGGAGGTGGAGTTGGATTTAGGACATTCTGGCTACTCCACCTCAGGTTGGGATGAACATTAGGCTCATAGTAGGTGTTTGTCTGCCTATAATGTTGAAAGGCAGCACAAGACTCAAAGGGACTAGGACAATTCTTCGAAACGTGTCCCTCAGCTCCGCACCTTTCACGGACGAAAGGACCGTCGACACAAAGATTTACTTGGTACATCCCACCTTTAGAAGCTCCTCCCAATTCATATTTGTCAAATCTCGTAGTGAGAGCTTCAAGTGCAGCAACAGAGGAAGATTCAGCAGCTCTCCTCTGGTTCCCTCTGGAATTCCCATACTCGGCCTTGTGGGTGGCTAGATCGTCGATGATCTTCCACCCCTTGGTCTCTCCCAAGTTCTCAAAAATCGGCCATTGGGCATGCAGATCCAAAATAGCCCTCGATCGTCATACACCCATTATAGAAATGATTGCACAAGCTCCATTTTTCAAAACCATGGTGCGGTATGGTTCGCACTTTGCTTCTTAAATCGGACCCATGCTTCGTGGAAGTTCTCATCCGGCCCTTGTTTGAAACTCGTGATTTGGGCTCTAATAGCAATCGTCTTTGAAGCAAAAAAGTACTTCTTGTAGAATGCCAATGCCAAGGAATTCCAGTCGGTGATCCCATGAGCGGCTCGGTCCCGGATCTCTATACCACTCCCTTGCAGATCACGAAGGAGAAGATAAACATGGTCTCCTTAATCTGGTCTTGGGTCACGCCCGGTGGGGGGGGTATGGAACAGCAGAGTCGATAAACGTCTCCATATGCTTAGCCGCATCTTCATTTGCAGCTCCCGAATCGGTTTCTCTCAACCATATTGATGTATGAAGGCTTTGGTTCGAAATTCCTGGCATCTCCTGGTAATTCGAACCCCTTATATAAGTTTGCAGCTGTCGGCTCAGAATGGCTAGCTATACTCGCTTCCTCAGCCATGACTGGAATTTCTGGAGAAGTGACTGTCTCGGCTGAAGAGGTGGAAACGGGTGAAGAATGTGGATCTTCCTCGAACAGCTCGTTCTCGTAATAGCTTGACAGAGTACTCAGCTCTTCCTCTGTCGGTAATACCCTTTGTGATCGTCTCAACTCGCGCAAAGATTTCTCTATCTCAGGATCGAGTGGTACTAGTTCACCACCCTGTGACCTGCGCATAAGAAGAAACTACAAAAAGAGTATAAGAAAAGTTTAAGGAACAGAAGTCCCTTAAACTAAGAAAGACTAAAAATAAAACAACTAAAAATTAGAACTATTGCCTCCCCGGCAACGGCGCCAAAATTTGATACCCGTCGTTGTGAGTACCAAAAATAAGATTTATAATTTCCTATTAAGACTAACCTAGGCTAGTGGTAACAGGGTCGAACCACAAGGAGGCAGACGTAATTTCTAGCTGTCTAATTCTAGTCTAAAGTAGCGAGTGTGGGGGTTGAGTTGAATTGGTCTATAGCTAAGAATAAATAAAGACAGTAAACTAAAAAAATGGCTTAAACAGATAAAGAAGGGGTACTAGGATGGTCTGTTCATTAAAGCTTCGGCGGCAGCATACTAAGTCGGTCTGAATCAAACACAAGTAAGGCGGGAAACAAGAGGTCCTCTCGGTCCACTCTTAACAAATAGCATCTTTCGATCTCGCTAAAGGTCCCTAATATCACTAATAGTGACTCTCGTCCTGAAAAGTGACTAACGGTCTAAACTATACCTATCTTTCGATCTCAGCACAGTTTAGTCATCTTAATTGGTGATCAAACAACTTTCCCTATCTTTCGATCTAATGGGTCAGTCATAAATTAAGCATCTAACTGGTCGCATGCATTCGATTCGTTAAATACAACATTAAAATCAATTAAAGCGAAAGGTAACCTCACGAGGTCAGTCGATCGACTAAGTATGTCAGTCGATCGACTAACACGCGAATTCAGTCCAATTTAATACTACGCCGCCTACGCCATAATTCGCCTACATCCTAGCACAAACTATTTAGCTACTCATGCTGAAAGTGATAACAACAATAATACTAGGGCAATAAAGTATTGAATTCATGATTAAAGCGGTAATTAACATGCAACAATAAGATGGTTTCGGGAATCTAACTATCAATTCTATACTAATAACGAAATAGAAGTAAATTGAAATAGGGCAGAAAAATACCGAGATTGCAGAGGAAAGATTAAGAACAAGAACGAAAATTCCAATGCTAACAATATTCCAAACCCTAATTCTAAAAACCGTATGTAGAACTTAATGTAAAAACTGAATGTGAAACTTAGATAAAAACTTGATGTCAGACTGAATGCTAACTGATGTTTTTAGGTTACGTTATATAGCAACTAACGTAACTTTGTTTCCTAAACCTAACATAACTTTGGGCTTCAAGATTCACGGTCTTTTAATTCTCGTCTGGAATAGCATATTGGTCGATCGCCTGCTAGGACTGGTCGATCGATCGGTCTTCGATAAATGGTAGCTTCGAACTCAAGAGTTGGTTGGATCGACGATGGCGGGTCGATCGACTGATTGAGCTGCTACTTGACTTCTATAAACTCGTGGACTTGTCTTTTGGGCCTTGAATTGCGCACCAAGCTCGTTCCTCGGGTGAATACTTCACGTCATATGCAATGCAGGATACTCGGGGACGGATTTAGCTCGATTTCCGCTGGATTCTTCACATTTCTGCAATAATGTACAAAAAAACGGAAGTAGACGGAAATAGGGAGAAATGTAGCATAAACTACATGAATGAGCTCTGAAATGCGTGTAAAATGGGATGTAAAACATCATATAAAAGACACGCATCACACACATATCGGTAATGATTGGCTGACTAGAGTTTGACATTACTGTCGTGCGACGGTGGTGATCAGTTGATCCCCTTAGGTCATACCTATAGGGAAATACTCTTAATTGATTATTTTAATTAATCGTATGCCGATACGAGTTAATTAAATTGCTTAGAAATTGACGGATGATTTTGTGAGTATAATTAACGTGTCTTATTGTAATTCGATTATATTAGATACGGTCTAAGTAATTGAATTGTTTTATTACTTAGATAAAATTGTTGTTTACGAAACAATTGAAACTGAATGAATGATTTATTATAAATACAAGACGTTGTGATTTATAATGGGTAAATCGTTTTGGTACAAGTAATTATGAATTACTAAGTCGATTTTATACATGACGTATTTTTATTAATACGTTGATTTTTAACATGTTAAAAATACATTACAATTTCACATGTCTAGTAACATGTCACATATGTTACAAATTGACAAATGACAAAATAAAATGGACCTCCCATTTTATCTATATGTGCCGAAATATGGAGGGTGTTTAGGATAAAAATTGTGTTGATTATTTTAAGTGGAAAACACAATTATTACCTATAGTCTTAGCCATGCATGCCTATCTTTTCTTGGGTAGAAAAACTAGCCCATGCATTGGACACACCTCTCTCACCCAACCGGTTTTACCAAGGGAATTAAGTGTGTTTCCTCTACCATTATTCATTCACATCTTTCATATTTTTCTAGTGTAAGAAAAATATAAACTCTCTACAATCTTGTGAAAATTCTAGAGAAATAAACCTCACAAATGCTCCCTCTTGACCGAAATATTCAAGAGGAAAAATACAATTTATTTTGTGTCAATTTTATAGTAAAAATTATATTATTACTAGATCATAATAATATTTGTTATTGAGAGGTTTCCTTGGGTATTCACTTTTGGGAGAGATTCTATACTTGAATCTTTGTTCATCCATTATTTGGAATGCTCAAGAACTAACAAGAAGGAGATCTTGTTGGTGCCCTTATAATCCGAAAATCATATGGTGAGAAAACGATTTCTTCACTTATCTATTTTAGTTTGCATGCATAAGATTTGTTATTAATTTTATGACTAAATTAATTTGTTACATATATGAATATGTTAAAAATGTGATATAGATTACTAACAGTAATATGGTGTTACTAGTATTATATGTAAGGGACATTTTGATGGAAATAATACATTTCAGAAAATGGGGATTTTAGAGAGAAGTTGTTCTAGCTTCTCTCTAGGGTTTTGAATTCCATTGCAAAATGGCAAAGAAAGCAACATCCAAAAAATCTCAAAAAACTACTAGAAATTCTAAAATCAAATCTAAAGCACGAATTCGTCTGTCTTTCAGTAATTTACGTGATCTTTCGTTGGGTTTTTCGCCAAATATGGATTCTATTGCTTCATCTTCGAGTACTGGTATTCCAGATTCTGCTCAAGCTAAAAGCACTAAAGAGGTTAGTGAACTTGTGGGTATTCCTGAGGCGGATTTGGATAATCTCGTGGAGGAAACACAGGAAAGTGACCACCTTGTTGAAGATGCTAGTGAGGTTGAAGCAGAAGAGGAATCTAATGAAGGTTGGACAGAAGTCAATCGTTCTGGTAAGAAAACTCCCTCTCCTGCTACTACTAATACTACCCTTCAATTTAGGGTGGATGATGTACAATCTGAGATTGAGTATTGGAGTACTGCTGTGATTTGATATGTTCTAGGGGCTAATCCACCATGGGAATTGGTTTCTGGGCATATAAAGAGGATTTGGGGGGTTTATAAATATGATAAAATTTCCTTTTTACCCAATGGTGTTTTTATTGTACGATTTCCTACCATGGAAGGCAAGAACTTGGTTCTTCAATAAGGGTATCCCATGTATGATAAAAAGCCCATTGTGGTTAAGCCTTGGACAGAAGATGCTTCTTTAACTAAGTCCAAAGTCAAGGAGGTTCCTATTTGGATTCGACTCTGTGGTTTGGGATTAAAATTTTGGGGTGAAAAGTGTCTTACCAAGCTTGTTGCATTACTTGGGAAGTATGTCAAGGCTGATACTGCCACTTTGGATAAGACTCGTTTAGGATATGCACGGTTGATGGTGGAAGTGCAGGTGGGACAGGATTTCCCTGATAAACTGTATTTTAATGATGAGCATGGACATCACAACTGTGTACTGGTAGAGTATGAATGGAAGCCTCTTATTTGTACACTATTTAAGGGGATTGGCCATCATTAGAGCATCTGTAGGAAGCCTGCTATTTTAACTGCTCTTAAGGTGACTCAGGTTTGGAGGCCTAAGAATGTGTCTAAACCAACCAATTCTCAACCTATGTCTACTAACTCTTGTGTGTCCCCTCCTAAAGTGACTAGGCCTCATGTGGTCACTCCAGTGGCTAGACAGATGACAGTGATAGGGGGGATCAGAGAGAATGTGTCTTATGTTGTTGCTCTTACTTCACTTACAAAATCACCAGTGGCTGTTTTACCTAAGGACAAGAATATCTCATCTGAGGATCAAGAGAAAGGGAGAACTGAAGAGGGTTTAATTATCTCTGAACATGGATAATCTAGGCTGTTGGAATGTAAGAGGTATGAATAATATTAATAAGCAAGGTGATATTAAATGGTTCTTGCATCAGAATAAAATAGGTCTTTATGGTTTAGTTGAAACTAAAATTAAAGTAGCTAATTTTGATTCAGTTTTGAATAATCTTGGTCAAAGGTGGTATGGTATCAATAATAATGATCATCATCCTGGGGGAAGGATTTAGATCATTTGGCTGCCTCAATTCTTTCAAGTCCAACTTCTATATTCCTCTCAACAACAAATTACTGTGTCTGTTACTGAGACTTGTTCTAGGGATTCTTTCTGGTTCACTGTGGTATATGGATCGAATTATGATACTGATAGGATCCAGTTGTGGCAAGAGTTAAAGGATATCAAGGATAATTGTCATGAGACTTGGTGTGTTGGAGGTTACTTTAACAATCTTTTACATTTTAATGAGAGGTTGGGAATTCCTGTACTTTGGAGTGAATTAGAGGAATTCAGAATGTGTGTTGATTATTGTGAGTTGTGGGATATTCAGGCTAAGGGCTCCTTTTACACCTGGAATGATAAACAGGCTCCTAATACAAGAGTTTTTTCCAGGATAGATAGATTCCTTATTAATCATGAGTGGCTGAGGCAATATCCTGATGGCTATGCTTTTTTCATGAATGAGGGGCTTTTTTATCATAATCCCTGTATCTGTTATAGAAGACCTACTATTGCTGTGAGGAAATCTTCTTTCAGATATTTCAACATTTGGGGACAAGCAAGTGAGTTCCTTAATATTGTCCAAACTTAATGGAGTAAGGATTATGGGGGTGTTAAGATGTTCCAAGTTGTGAACAAGCTGAAGAATCTCAAGAAACCTCTTAGGATGTTAAATAAGGCTAAGTTTTCTGATATTTTTAATGCTGCTGAGATGGCTAGATATCTTCTGGATACTATTCAAACTCGGCTTCATCTTAATCCTCATGATCTGACCCTTAGAGAGGCTGAACAGAAAGCTGCTGCTAGTTACTTTACTCTTCATAAAGCCCAATTGAGTTTTCTGAGACAAAAAGCTAAAGTTGAATGGCTTAAAGAGGGGGATGAGAACACTGGTTTCTTCCATAGGCATATCAAAGCTCAACATATTCACAATAAAATTTTGAATATCCAGGATCTTCATTGGGTGGTGAAAGAGGATCCTGCTCAAATTGAAGAAGCCTTTCTTGAGTTCTATATTGATCTTCTTGGGTCTAGCAAAGCCACTTCTCCTGTTCATTTTCTAACTGTTAGGACTGGGAAGTTAATCACTGATCAGCATGTTAATCTCCTCATGAAACCTGTTACTCATGAAGAAATTAAGCAATGCATATTCTCTATTCCTTCTACAAAGGCTCCTGGACCTGATGGCTTTTCTAGCCAGTTCTTTAAAGATTCTTGGTCTGTCATTGGTTCTGAGGTATGTGATGCTATCATGGATTTTTTTCACACTGGGTCTCTGTTGAAACAGTTGAATGCTACTTTGATAACCCTTATCCCTAAAATTACCCACCCTACCAGTGTGCTTGAGTTTAGGCCTATAGCATGTTGTAACACTATCTACAAATGCATAGCTAAACTCTTGTGCAATAGGTTAAGCGAAGTGCTACCTGATATAGTGAGTCCTAATCAAGGAGGGTTTATTAAAGGGAGAAATATTGTGGAGAATGTGTTAATTTGTCAGGATATAGTTAGACAGTATAAGAGGAAGTCTGCTTCTCCTAGATGTCTCATTAAAATAGACCTCAAGAAAGCTTATGATACTATTGAATGGACTTTTTGAAGGATATGCTCATTGCCCTAAAATTTCCTCACCCTTTTATTGATAAAATCATGACTTGTGTCACAACCACTGCCTATTCCCTCTCTCTCAATGGTAATTCTTTTGGCTTTTTTAAAGGTAGAAGAGGTCTTAGGCAGGGAGATTCTCTTTCCCCATTGTTGTTTACAGTGTGCATGGAGTACCTTTCTCGGATCCTTAATGTTATTAGTAAACAAGATGACTTCAATTTCCATCCTCTGTGTGGCCCCCTGAAGCTCAATCACTTATTGTTTGCTGATGACCTTTTGATGTTCTCCAAGGGAAATGCTTCTTCTATCATGTGGTTATTAAAAGCTTTCTCTTCTTTTTCCAAAGCAGGTGGTTTATGTTTGAATAAGGAGAAATAAGATATTTATTTTAATGGTGTGAAAGGATCTACTATGGCTGATATAATGCAAGTTTCTGGATTCAGAAAAAGAGACCTTCCCTTTAAATATTTGGGGGTTCCTATTTCATATAAGAAACTCAGTAAGAATGAAGGCATGCAACTTACAGACAAGATAACTGCTAGACTCAGATCTTGGGGGGCTAAGCATCTCTCCTATGCTGGAAGGTTAGCTCTGGTTAATTCTGTGCTAACTTCTCTTCACTCATATTGGTCTAGCATGTTTCTCATCCCCAATGGTATTATGAGCAAAATTGAAGCATTATGTCAAAATTATTTGTGGAGTGGAAAAGATTCTTATATGAGGGCACCAAATGTGAGTTGGGCTAACTGTTGTACTCCTAAAGAGGAAGGTGGACTGGGTATCAAAGCACTAAAAATCTGGAACAAAGTTATGGTGGGCAAATACATATGGTGGCTTGCTAATAAAAAGGACAATTTATGGGTTCGTTGGGTCAATCATGTTTATATGAAAGGTGTCCATTGGTACAATTATAGTCCTCCTCTTGACTGTAGTTAGACATGGAAGAAGATTGCTCATACAATGGTTATTTTCAAGAAAGCCTATCATAATGATAAGTTGTTGGATACTGATAAAGACTACAGTGTGTCTGATGGTTATCACTGGTTAAGATAGAAGAAATCTAAAGTTCCATGGAGACATGTTTGCTGGAGTACTCTGAATGTCCCAAAATGGTCCTTCATATTCTGGGCAGCTCAATTGCAGAGACTTCTAACTCGTGATAGGATGGCTCATATGGGATTTGGACAGGAGACAGTGTGCTTTTTATGTAATACTGATGATGAGAGTCATCTACGCCTGTTCTATTCTTATCAATTTAGCAACAGGTGTGTGACTATTTTGCAGGCTAAGCTGGGAGTGTCGTTTTCCCCTAATATGTTAGTGCAATGGAGTTCAAGTGGCAGGACAAGAAGTATGTTGCAAAGGAAGATTATTTGTTCATGTCATGTTGGTCTTAATTATGCTATATGGAATGCAAGGAACAAGGCTAGAGTTGAAAGTTTTGTTAGTCACCCTCGATTTATTGTTAGGAAAATTATTGATGATGTAATAGCTAGATTTTGGGCTAGAAATATCAATGTCATATCAAGCAGAGACAAAGCATGGATTTTGAGCATTAAGGGCTAGATTTAGCTTGTACATTGTTAGGAAAAACTCTGGATGATGTAATTATTTTTTGATATTAATATACTTACCTTTACCAAAAAAAAAGGACATATTGATCATTGTGAATGATGGAAGACTTAGGAGAAGAATAATACATCTCTAAGGTATCCAGACCTATAAAGAGAGTTCTAAGAGGATATTAGCGTTAAATGAACATTCTTATGTTAATAAGAATCTTGACAAGTTCAAAAGTATTGAACATGTAGAAATTGAATCCACATGCTTCCGCTGCGGGATTAATTCATTATGCTAAGATGTATCAACATTCTTAAACTTCGTATACTTGGAGTATGACGAATAGTTAAAAATCGAATTCTTGAGAGAAGTCTCTATATAGCCATAAAGTTCATTAGTTAGTACTCAGGAAGTACTAAAGATATGAAGCTAAGTATTTAGAATTGAGATGGATTTATGTACAACGAGTTACACAAAAACCATATTCTAAACACATAAGGATGGTTAAAGAACCATCTTGGCTATATTATTTAGGAAGATATCTGCTAGAAACATCCTAGGCAGTTAAACAATGAAATATACACAACGGAAATTGAGTATACTTGCAATAATGAGATATGCAAGAAGGAAGGGATGATATTAGGATTCGGTTTTATGAATTGGAGGAACTATGGTAGTTCGTTCCAATAACCAAAGGTCCTATCCCTACACACTGTGAGGACAGTGGGAGTTGTTTAAAGGCAAGAGAGCCTATGTCCAGATTGGATCTAGACACGTACTCAAAGAAGTTCTTGTAATACAAGATTATTCACAAGAATGGGAAATAGTATATAGTAAGGTTAGGAAAAGTGTAAAGTATTACTAAAACTTGCTAACCAAGGCTTTTTCATAGGCTAAGCATGATAAGTCATGCCATTTCAATTGAGTTGAGATGTATAGTTATATACAATATTATGTATGGATTATAGATTATGTAGTACTTGATATGGTATCAATTTTACATATGTGATAATGCATTCACCGTTTGAGTTTTAAAAACTCTTTTATTACTTTGTTATATCCAAATAGGTTGTAAGGATAACGTTAAACCCTATTAAAGTGAACTGGATTAACATAGTATTGGCCTCTAGTTGCTTGTATGAGGTGACGTCTCGAAGTGGCTAGAGTGTGATGTGATTGATGGCAGGTTTAAGTGTCATAGATTCATAAGAGATCACTAGTCGATCACATAGGCGGACTGTATGGGACACTCTGTCGGGCAGTGACCACTTATAGAGTTCTGGTAATTTTTATAAAGCCTGGTCATGGCGAGAGCTACTATAGTATTCTTTTGAGTCAATTCTTTGACTAGAGACTGTTCGCCCAAGGTGGCACAATTTCTGAGTGACTTTAATTTATGCTCTACGATTTTTGTAACTGAGGTCAAATGGGCATCTTTTGGATCATGATGAGCCTTGGCTATTCAAAGGGAATAGTGCGATAGGAATTGTCCACCCCCTTGTCAGGGTTATCTAAAATCTCAGGGCCACT
The DNA here is from genome assembly GCF_048544455.1 of Silene latifolia. NCBI lineage: Eukaryota > Viridiplantae > Streptophyta > Magnoliopsida > Caryophyllales > Caryophyllaceae > Silene > Silene latifolia. Next base: position 106,472,098 of record NC_133535.1, read on the forward strand.
CGAGGAGTAGTGAACTGGAAATGCATGGCCACGCTCGGAAGGTATCTACGATAGATAATTCCGGTCAGACAGTTACTCTCCAGATCGAGGAAACCACTTAAGATATGATCAAATGCAAGTACGACCTGCAAGACACCTTGCATTGAGTGGGAGATTGTAATAGGACAAGAGAATTGGTGACACACACTTATCTCGGACAAGTGGGAGATTGTTGGAGTATGTGTCGTCAACAATAGTGTGATCACATGATTAAGCATCATAATTAAATCTCATAATAAGAATACGCAAAAGATGATTCATTATATAGTCAACTGATCAACATTAATCAGTAATAATTGGCTAACTAAAGTTTAACATTACTGTCGTTTGACGATGGTGATCAGTTGATCCCTTAAGGTCACACTTATAGGACGATTCCCAAACTGAAAAGTTAATTAATCGTATATTGATACGGATTAATTAAATCCTTAAATTGAACAAATTTATAAGAGAGAGTTATATATCTTATTCTAATGTGATTAAATAAGATTCGATTTAGTAATTAATTTGTTATATTACTAAAATTGATTAATGTTTATGAAACATTTGAGATAAGAATTGTTAGTTAGTTATAATTATAAAATATTGTATATTATATTAACTAAATTCAAAATGACCCATTTTACATATATGTAATTGTGAATTACCATTTAAATTGTTATTTGTAATTTATTTGATAATATAATTATATTTAATTTGTTAAATATGCATTAAAATTATTTGTGACATGTTATGTGTCACATGTCACACATCACAAATGACAAAATATAAGTTGTAAAATGGATGTCCATTTTATCAAGGGTGGAACGAAATTGGGTGGTTAAGGGTGATAATGGGTGTTCTTATTTATGCAAATAAACACCATAATTACCCTAAATTTGCTAAACCTACCCTAGAATTATGGGTAAGACAAAAAGCATTTGGGTAAGTTAAAAACCAAAAGCTTTGCCTTCCCCAAGCCACAAAACCGGTTCCCCCCACCCCATTTTGTGACATTGGTTCTCATTTTTCTTTGGTAGAGAATCTTATGCTTATATCTCTTATATTCTCTCTTCCGTCTCATATAAAATTAGTTTTATGAAGGAAATTTGTTCTAAAAATATAATAAAAATTCAAGATTACTAGTGTAGTAATAATATGAATGTTAGAAATAATATTTAAGGTTACTAATCCTATTATCTAGTTTATAATAGTATTGATGTTTGGGTAAGAGTCTTGGGTGCAACTAAGACGAGTGTCTCTATGCTTGAGACTTGAAGATCTTGGAGGATCATCCATAATGGTAATAGCTCAAGATCTAGTTTTGGAAGGAGTCCAAAACTAGTGCCCTTAATTCGTCCATATGATGTAAGAAAATCATTTTTCTCCTTATTTTGTTATGCATGCAACTAGATCCACATAAATATAAATTATAAGTAATTTATAAAATGATTAGATGAGTCTAACATGGGTATATGAACCTAACATAGTGATTACAAACCATAAACTAATAAACGAAGGAAAGTACAACTCATGACAACTATACTCTTCTAGCCAACTATACTCGACTCGGATATCAACAAGGCTTGTCTCGTCTCCCACGTGCTATTAAAGATAACCTATACTTAACCTGCTCCCCATATGATCGGAAATATCATATGGATCGACACAAGCCACCTCGGAAATAGGTGACAATTTACACATACACACACACGTCAGTTTCAATAAATAAACATAAGACACGACATGATAAATAATATGTAACATGCCAATGATATGAATGAGACCGATTATACAATCACCATGCCGGTAGCAGGACACGCCCAGACGTACCTACAACCACCGGTGCCAGGGACACCCCCACAACACCACACCTCACACAAAAGTACAGGGATACGCCCAGACGTACTAGGTCCGAAAGCCAACCGGATCCCTGTCAGACGTCGTGCCTCAACTACACAAGTCCCTCCATAACTCAAGTCATTAATGTGCATATCCCTCTTGGAGAGGGAAGCTTCAAGAGGCGATCCAAGTGGAGGACGGTCTCCCAACCGCCTTCCGTTTCCTCAACAACAACCAATCAATCACAAGCCGACATATCCCGAATATACATGACAAGCACAATAAATGCAAGACACTACATATTATACCAATTCTGACTCATTATGCAACACGATCCACAAATACGGTATGAACATCAATTCCTCAATATCCCGACTCCCCGAGTCGATACAATCCAACATCATGTCATAATGAAATACCAATACACATGAGACTCACCCGAATCCTCAACAAACATGGTATAATGTAATGACTACACAATAGTGAGATGTATGATAATCCAAACTTATTGAAACTGAGTAGGATTAACCTACCTTTTAAACATTCTTCACAAGCAACTTGAATCCATATGATTCTGTCTCGCAAGACCATCTTATTCCTATAAAAACTATGTAATACTATCAAAATATATCCTAAACCACTATACACTACAAAACCCCCTACTATTATCCACTAATTACTCATATTACACATACTAATTACTAAATAATTACCCAAATCAAAAACCTCCAAAAGTTAGGGTTTACTACAAGATAAGAGAGGTTAGATCTTGACTTACAAGGTGGAAAGGATGAGGAATAAGGTGAACAATTCCCTAAGTAAGCTTGAATCCCATGGGAGTGTGTTTATGGTGGTTTTAGAGAGAAGGGAGAGGATTTGGAGTGAGAAGGAAGAAGATAGAATGAATGAGGGTTAACAAGATAAGATTTTCTTATCCCGTATTCTGATTCAGCGCCACTCGATCGAGTGATGAGGCCCTCGATTGAGTGTCACTCACTCGGTCGAGTGTCACTCACTCAATCGAGTGACCCTCACTCGGTCGAGTGCAACGCAGTTCTCAGCAATGACCATTTTTCGTAAAACCGACATATCTCACTCATTTCTTGATCATTTTGGGCGTGTGACCTACCGTTGAAATCGTAAGAGAACAAGCTATCACCTCCAATTCGAATAACATCAATACCATATTTAGATATCAAGTTATGACAGTTTTAAGATGACTCTTCTATAGGCAGACATTATAATAACTCCACTAAGTCTAGTGATACGTGCATTTTATATAGACTTTTTTGTACCGTATTTACACGTATTTCTATGCATTATGTGTAGTGTTTAGCTACAAATGTCCCCTGAATTGTCTACTTTGGTTTCTCTTGTCCTATTTGCAGGTATGAACCGGAGAGGAGCGTAATCAAGCCTAAAATATGTCCTTATGCATGCATTTAGGAGATGAGTTGAGTCGGAGCTTGGAGACTACTATTTTGAGCTGCTCATAGAAGTAAGGTAGCTAGGCGAGCAAAGGAAGAGCTTTAAATTACTAGTGCCTACTTTGAAGAGCCATATCTCGAGTTCTACAACAGATATCCAAGTGATTCCAACTGGAGGTGAAAGCTTATCCTCGTAGCTTTCCAACGCCATGAAAATCGCTTGTTTCCAACAAGTAACGAATAAATAGCGGCTGTTTGACGTTCAGTACGGAAAGGAGGAATTACACGCTGAACATTGCTCGATCGAAAGGTTAATCTACTCGATCGACCCTTTAACCACTCGATCGACCACCTAATCTACTCGATCGAGCACTTAAGTACTCGATCGACCACTTTTGAGCACCTTATTGCTCGATCAAAAGCTTTTTGGGAAGATACCTCTCGATCGACTAACTTATAGTTGGTCGATCGAGCAAATCAAGTATGACGCATCATATTTCAAGTCGAGACCTTTTAATTTTATCTTAGTTTATCTTATAATAATTATCTCTTATAAATAAAAGATTATTAGGTCATTTAGGGGATCCTTTTATCTCCTTTCATATCTCTCTTTCCTTTCATATGAGAATTATTTTTTCGACGTTACTTTGCTCTATTTCCTCGGATCTGAACTTTTGTAATTTTTGTTACTCTCTTTATTTAATTTAATTCCCTTTTGCATATCTCTTTATACTGTGTCTGTTATTATTTCATCTTTCGCTATTGTTTTATTCATTGTTATGCGTAACTAATCCCTTAATACTAGGATTAGGGGAACCATGGTAGTATAACGATGATGCGATAATTGGTTTAGGAGATTTGGTTGTGAGAATTGTTTGATAGCAACATCACTGTAATTATTAGGTTGAATGCATGCAACTGAAGTAATTTAACTGGTTAAATTCAGACCTAGATCGAAAGATTGGAATGAACAGACCTATTATGAACAATAGAATACTCTAATGCGGGTGAAAGCTAAGTTAGTAGTATTTTAGGGCGGATAGCGGACCGAAAGGACCTTTTATTTACCCTTCTCACATCAGACCGACTGACCTTACCTTTAGCTGATTTGTGTAATATCATGGTGAACCGACGTCCTGGCATATTTCTCTCTATCTAATTAATCTCCTATTTCAATCCTTTCTATTTAATTTCAGTTTGTTAGTTTAGTAAAAATAACTCAAACCCCCTACTTTGTGACCGTAGACAGACTGAATAACGAGTAGATAGTGACCGCCTCCATGTGGATACGATACCCGACTTGCCTTTGCTGCATTAGTTATAGCCTGTTGGTTTTATTTTTGATAGGGTTGCGACAGCCGTGTCAAATTTTGGCATCGTTGCCGAGGAGGCAACTATTTTATTTACTTGCTTTATTTTTGTCTGTCGTTAGCCTCAAGGGGTTTATTCCTTGAGGCAGTTCTTATCTTTTTCCTTTAGTGCTATTTTGATAGGTCTTACAGGTCCTACCTAGACAGGATTCTAGGAGAAAGATCATCAAAGGGAAGGCTTGAGTATGTTTGATTTTTCTGCCAAAATGTCTGACATCCCCATGATAGCACAGTTGAAAGCTCTTAATGCCAGATTTGACAAGCTGGAGAGTAGACAGTCTTGGGGGAGTCCACCTATGTTCCATTCTATGGTGCAGCAGGTGGCATTTTGTGAGAGATGTGGTGCTGCGGGGCACAGCGCTGTTATTTGTTTAGCGGAGAATGGTCGAGTCTATGCCTATCAGCAATATAGACAGGGTCATTATGGTTCTCAAAGTGGAGGTTACCCTAACTATTCTCCACTTCCGCCGCAGAATTACTATGTGCCGCCACATCCGATTCAGCAGCAAGGCTTTCAAAAGCCTTCATTTTCTTTTCCGCCACAGTAAGTTCCTCCTTATGCTATCAACAAGGAAGAGATTGCTGAATTGAAGTGTTTAGTGAAGATGCTTAGACTTCAAGTGCAAGAATATGATAAATCTAGAGAAGCTTATTTCAAGCTATTTGAGTCTCGAATAGCTCAAGTAGCTGCCGAGTTAGATTCTAGGCAATCAGAGACGGTATATGCTACTTGTACCGAAAGCGGTCTTTCCTATGAAGGACCTGCATTGCCTATTGATGATGAGGATATGTATGACTCAAAAATTGAAGATCCTATTAAAAACGAAGCATTTATCGAATACTTCAATACGGTTCAGCATCAAAAATTCGATTGAACTAGCTATAGTGTGATGCGTGTCCTAAATATGACGTTTTACACCGTATTTTACACATATTTCAGAGCTCAATTATGTAGTTTGTGCTACTATTTTCCCTATTTCCGTCTACTTTCGTGTTTTTGTGTAATATTGCAGAAATGTGAAGAATTCAGCGGAAAATGAGCCGAATCCGTCCCCGAGTATTTATCATAGGACCTGACATGAAGTAGTGACTCGAGGAATGAGCTTGGTACACGTTTCAAGGCCTAAAGATAGCAAAAGCATGGGTGCGTACGAGTTTAACAAGCAAAGAAGCACTTCACGATATTGTAGCCTGCTTCAGATGGCAATATCTCGAGTTCTAGAGCTGATAATCGAGTGATTCCAATTGGAGGTGAAAGCTTATCCTCTTATCTTTCCAACGCCGTATAGAACGCCTGATTTGACCAAGTAACAAAGAAATGGCAGCTCTGTTAAGATCGTTGCGCGTTGCAGAATTTGTCAGAATGTATTACTGTACAGCACCCTTGGTTCAGTCGATCGACCAGAGCGCGAATTCCAGAAGCTACTATGCCAGGTACCTTGGTCGATCGACTAGACTCATTGGTCAATCGACCAAGCTTCGAATCTGACGGAAATTAAGAACGAGAATTAGAAAGCCCATTGTATTTTAGGTTTAGGAATAAGAGTTGCGTGATTACTCTATTTAAGGATGACTCCTGTAATCAGGGGAGGAGGACCGAATCTCGGGGAATACCGAAATCAGGTATTCGCCATAGTTTAGTTTTGCAATTACTTTAAATTTCTCAATAAAAGTTCGTTCTTTGCATTCAATTACAATTCTTCTTTTTGCCTCTTGTTTCGGTAATTGTTCCTTTATTTCAGTTTTAATTCGTTGCTTTAATTCCTTTCAGTAGTTTAGAATTGATTAGATTAGTTCCCAAAGCCATCAATATTTCGTTTTATGCATCTCTATTGCTTAGTTAGTTTAATTATGTATTCGTTTTCGTTAATTGTTAATTTAGTTGTTGTTATTAATTCTATCATGCGTAGCTAAATATGCCCGTGCTAAGATGCGAGGGGATCTGCAGCGAAGACGACGTAGAATAGGTGACCTGATGACGGACCATGGTCGATCGACTGGATTAGTCAGTCGATCGACTGGACCTGTTGGTCGATCGACTAGCTTAGCTGGTCGATCAACTGACGCGCGATAAAATAGCACCGTTTCAATGTTTTAATTGCAATATTTGACAACGAGACCGAGAGGAGACTTGTTAAATGCTTAGGAATTGACCGACCCAGAGATCGAGAGATAGGGGAGGGAATTTGACTAAATTGAAACGACTAAATCTTACTAAGATCGAAAGATAGGTAAAGTTTAGGCATTAGGAATCACTTTTCAGGGCGAGAGCTAGTATTAGTGAGACCTAGGGACCAGTGGTATAGGCTAGAGGCGCTACTAGTTAAGAATGGACCGAGAGGACTTCTTATTTTCCCGCCTATCGTGATTATTCGGACTTACTTAGGAACCCATCGTCATAGCTACAGTGAACCGACCGTTTTAGCATTCTTTTTATCATTGTTTACATCTTTTGCTACTATTATTTGTTTATTTAGTTTATGTTATTAGATTTAGTTATAATTCTCATCAAAACTCCCTCACTGTTACCGTTAGACTAGAATTGAAAGCAACTATAATCTCCCTACCTCCCTGCGGATCGACCCTGACTGCGACTAGCTTCTGTTAGTAGTATTTAGGTTATAAATATTATTTTTGATACTAAACGACGGTATCAAATTTTGGCGCCGTTGTCGGGGAGGCAGCGCTAGTTTTAGTTGCTTTTATTTAGTTTATTTCTTGTCTCCAGGAGCTTCGGTTCCTTGAGACCGTTCTCATGTCATTCCTTCTGAGTTTTCCGCAGGAAGAGAACGAAATCTTTGGTGCTTATTTAGCCAGACTTTGGGAGTTTATTGAGCCCAGACGAGATGCCTTTTCTGATCTCCAAATATGCTGCACTATTTTCCGGCATATGAATGACCTTACGCGAGCATACCTCGAGTCTATAGGTAAGTGGAATTTCGAAGGAATCCCCGTAATTGAGGTATTAGAATTCTTTAATTGGTTTTCTACTGAATCTCTTAAACCTACTTTTTCTCTTCATGTTGACTCAGATGAGGGGGTGGGTGAGACCTTAGAAACCAATCTAAGAAATACCGACGGAGACGTAGAGGAGACCATTAGCGTGGTTGACAACCCTTTTTATGAGGATAGTCTAGAACTCCTTTATGATTCTTGCAATGTTAGTGAGGACGATTTGGAGGCTCTCTTTGAGAACCTCCATCTTGACGAGTCTAGCGATGAGGAGAGTGATAGTCTAGAGGTTAAATGGGATACTTACGATGATATCGATGATGAGCCTATTTTAGGAGACCCCATTGACCCATTTGACTTTACTATCCCATGCATTTGGGACGATTATCCACCTTCTCCCTTAGGTGACCAGACTCCTCCACCTCACATTTCATACCCGTCAGAGTACTTTAATTCTACTCGCGTTATTATTGAGTCGAATGCACCTGAGTTCGTTAATTCTCCATCTGTGGTTAACTTGAGCTTTTATATTCCGCCCTTAGCTGGAGGGCATAATAGCTTTGTGGACAATTTTGGGAGCTGTCATAGGAAATTTGTCAGACTTAAACGATTTTACATTTTAATTTCCTATGTTATTACTATCTTATGGTGCTACTTACGTTTGTGTAGCACATGCGCAGCTATTTGACAAAGTTCTTTGCGAGCTTTGAGTCGCTTTGATTGGGCTCAATTAGAGTAATTGGTCAAGGAAAAGAGGTCGAGCGGGACTGTCTCAAACCACTAGCTAGCTAGAGGCAACCCGGATGTGTTTTGTTTTTGTTTTGAATAAAACTTCATAGTTGTTTAGAAATAAAAACTCTTAGTCGTGTGCTTGGTTTTTAAAGACTAGAGACTATAATTTTGGGCTGCGCAATTTTTGGGCGCGTTATTATGTGCAATTGCAGGTATAAAGACCACATTAACTCAATTTATTGAGTTATGTCAAGAACAAAGATCTTTATTCGTCGGGTATGATGATCGATCGCCCATAGTGGTCGATCGACTGCCTTATTCAGCACAAAAGCTACTGTTTCAATTCACATGGTCGATCGACTAGCTATATTGGTCGATCGACCAAAGCCCGATGCTGAGTTGTTCTTTCTCCAATTTTAAATTCTTTGCACGTAATTTCCGCTTCAATTTTGTTTTCTCGGATAATGCGCGGTATATTCTGTCTTTTCAGGTACTTATGGTAGCACTGCACTCATCAAACCTCCTAGCTCACGCCGTTTGGGAGGTTTTCTTTTGCTGCGCTTAAAGTCTTGTGAGCTTCCAAGTCCTTTTCATGTCTTGTTTGGTTATTATCGCAAATTCCCGTTTCCCTTTTATTTCATTACATGATTTTGCACAATGGGGACAATGTGTGATTTGGTTTGGGGAAGGGTTTTGCGTCGCATTTGCATTATTTTTATTGCATTTCTGTTTCACGTTTATTGCATTTCAGTTTGCATTTGTTGTTTATTTTCCTATATATATACAAAAATTCAAAAAAATTGAAAAATTTCAAAAAATTCAAAATTTCACGTTTATTTAAGCATATAGGTCGAGTCGGAACGGTAGTATTTCAATGATGACATTGCATTTGCAGCTATTTATGCCTAAGTCGTGCTTAATTGACATGTTATTAGTAGAATCATATATGCATAGTCTACGAGTTTTCGTTAAATTTCTTGCTGAACTTGAGACTTGGCTTAGATTTATGGCAAACTACATCATTTTCTGAGGTTTAGAGCTTATGACTGGTGTCATTCATGACCAGTTTATCTAGGATTGTGAGTAGTTACTCCTTATGAGACATGTTACATTAATTTGCATAAATATGAACTTAATCTGCTTAATACCTGTGTGCATTCGGGTTCGTGGTTTGTTGACACATGTGGTAGAGGTTTCCCTTTATTCATTTTACCCATAAACCCCTCATAGCCAAATTTAGTCTTTTGTCCCTTAACTACATCCTATATTTAGCCTGCCTTTGTCGAGCTAGTAGTCTTAGTTTTTGGGAATATGTTTATTGCGGTTTGGTTATTTTACTCTTTATTGAGATGTTTGGTGAAATGGTGAAAAGGGGAAGGAAAGAAAAAGAATTGAAAAAGAAAAAAAAAAAGAAAAAAAAAACAGAATACGAAAAAAAAAATGATTCAAAAAAAAAAATCAGTCTATCGACCGGTTCCATTGGTCGATCGACCGTTGACTGCAGCAGAAAAAGAAAATTCGAAAAAATCACATGTTGCAATTGTTATGAGTTGGTGATTTTGTACTCCCATGTATTATTTCTAATTGTTGGGGAGTTGAGTTATTATTGGAGGTTGTGAGATTTGTGCTAGTTATAGCACCGTTTCATCGATTTAATTTTGAGTAAGGAAGTGGATGTTGTTGTAATTTGGTTTAGTTGTTACTAGCTTGGCTTTAACTCCTTTATCCAAATTCATTTTAGCCCCTTCTTATCCATAGCCTCACATATCCATATTTACCTCGGCATGTGCCATGGTCATTTGTTTGATTGGAATGCATATGTACGGTTGTAGAGATCATTTTCATATTAGATTGCAGGCATGTTCTTATAGGTCGTAGTTAGGTTAGAGTCTTTACATTTACTTCTTTCTATCTTTTACATATACTCACCCGTATTCATTGAGTGATATGAGCGACCCGTGAGAGTCCAAAATGATAAGTCTATATAGTTGACGGTTCAGCAGTTTTTGACGAGTTCATAACTCGTTTGCATGATTCATATTGCTAATTGATTGTTAGTTGTTGCATTAAATTGGTTTAGGCTATTCGGTTTGCATTTCGCTCTGAGATTGAACTCGTTCCATTAGGTCCTAGAATCGAGTCTAGTTCTTCCTTGGGGACAAGCAAAGGTTTGGTTTGGGGAAGTTTGATGCGTGTCCTAAATATGACGTTTTACACCCTATTTTACACGCATTTCAGAGCTCAATTATGTAGTTTGTGCTACTATTTTCCCTATTTCCGTCTACTTTCGTGTTTTTGTGTAATATTGCAGAAATGTGAAGAATTCAGCGGAAAATGAGCTAAATCCGTCCCCGAGTATTTATCATAGGACCCGACATCAAGTAGTGACTCGAGGAATGAGCTTGGTGCGCGTTTCAAGGCCTAAAGATAGCAAAAGCATGGGTGCGTACGAGTTTAACAAGAAAAGAAGCACTTCACGATATTGCAGCCTGCTTCAGATGGCAATATCTCTAGTTCTAGAGCTGATAATCAAGTGATTCCAATTGGAGGTGAAAGCTTATCCTCTTATCTTTCCAACGCCGTGTAGAACGCCTGATTTGACCAAGTAACGAAGAAATGGCTACTCTTTTAAGATCGTTGCGCGTTGCAGAATTCGTCAGAATGCATTACTGTACAGCACCCTTGGTCGATCGACTGACCTACATGGTCGATCGACCAGAGCGCGAATTCCAGAAGCTACTGTGCCAGGTACCTTGGTCGATCGACTGGACTCATTGGTCGATCGACCAAGCTTCAAATCTGACGCAAATTAAGAACGAAAATTAGAAAGCCCATTGTATTTTAGGTTTAGGAATAAGAGTTGCGTGATTACTCTATTTAAGGATGACTCCTGTAATCAGGGGAGGAGGACCGAATCTCGGGGAATGCCGAGATCAGGTATTTGCCATCGTTTAGTTTTGCAATTACTTTAAATTTCTCAATAAAAGTTCGTTCTTTGCATTCAATTACAATTCTTCTTTTTGCCTCTTGTTTCGGTAATTGTTCCTTTATTTCAGTTTTAATTCGTTGCTTTAATTCCTTTCAGTAGTTTAGAATTGATTAGATTAGTTCCCAAAGCCATCAATATTTCGTTTTATGCATCTCTATTGCTTAGTTAGTTTAATTATGTATTCGTTTTCGTTAATTTTTAATTTAGTTGTTGTTATTAATTCTATCATGCGTAGCTAAATATTCCCGTGCTAAGATGCGAGGGGATCTGCAGCGAAGACGACGTAGAATAGGTGACCTGATGACGGACCATGGTCGATCGATCGATTAGTCGATCGATCGATCGATTTGTTGGTCGATCGACTAGCTTAGCTGGTCGATCGACGCAATGCGATAGAATAGCACCGTTTCAATGTTTTAATTGCAATATTTGACAACGAGACCGAGAGGAGACTTGTTAAATGCTTAGGAATTGACCGACCCAGAGATCGAGAGATAGGGGAGGGAATTTGACTAAATTGAAACGACTAAATCTTACTAAGATCGAAAGATAGGTAAAGTTTAGGCATTAGGAATCACTTTTCAGGGCGAGAGCTAGTATTAGTGAGACCTAGGGACCAGTGGCATAGGCTGAGAGGCGCTACTAGTTAAGAATGGACCGAGAGGACTTCTTATTTTCCCGCCTATCGTGATTATTCGGACTTAGTTAGGAACCCATCGTCGTAGCTACAGTGAACCGACCGTTTTAGCATTCTTTTTATCATTGTTTACATCTTTTGATACTATTATTTGTTTATTTAGTTTATGTTATTAGATTTAGTTATAATTCTCATCAAAACCCCCTCACTGTTACCGTTAGACTAGAATTGAAAGCAACTATAATCTCCCTACCTCCCTGCGGATCGACCCTGACTGCCACTAGCTTCTGTTAGTAGTATTTAGGTTATAAATATTATTTTTGATACTAAACGACGGTATCATAGTGTTCGATCGAATGAATTATATGAGGGAGAGCTCGATCGAACAGAATTCAATATTCGATCGAATAGTTTCTTCGAGGAAGACCTCGATCGAACTAATGCAAGTGTTTGATCGAGCAATTTTGGTGAGGAAACATCTCGATCGTGTACTGTTTTATCTCGATCGAATTATTTGGCTATGGACATCATTGATTTGTCATTTACGCCTATCCCGGATGACGATAAGAAGGTAATTGAAGACCAATCCTATCCAGCTGGAGGTAATGCTATTCCTTTTGTTGATCCTGATGGGATTCCTTCTGTTCCTTCAGTTAAATCTTATATTACTGCTATTTTGACACCTCCGCCCCAGTTAGGGAGCAAGTTGGAGAAATATCATTTTGTTTCTTCTTATACAGGTCGTGACAGGTTAGAAGACCCGGGAGGAGGATTTGAAGATTTCATGCCGCGTATAAAGAAGGCGCGAGAGAAGTCCAAAAGTGGCGAAGATGTTGCCGCCAAGAACCGATGTTCCTCAGTTATTGCTGTGGAGGCCGAAGGTGAAAGTCATGGATGCTGAAGGGACTGCATTCAGTCAGAAACCTTGTTGTGGGCCATTAATTTTTGTTGGTGGATGACGAAAAAAGGTCGAGCTAGGACCTATCTGAAACTAGCACTAACCGGGAGGCAACCCGGAATTTAATGCTTTTTATTTGGAGTTTTAAGACATTCTTTTATTTCATTTTGCATGTTTAATAATTAGTTTTATCGACTACAGATTGCGGAACATTTTAGATTTAGTTGTGGTAGCATTTATGGTCGCTATTTGCATATCTGTAGGTACAATCCTACCTTTTGTTTGCGCATTTAGTGTTGATCCGACGACTACGACCTCCTATGTTGCTGGCTGGCTTGGGGAGGTCCATCTATGTCACGCTATTTTGTGAGTTTCCTAGCTCTTTATCTTCTTCATTTCCTTTAGTTTGCATTTTCCCTTTCCCCTTTTGTTGTTGTTGTTAGCGGTTGAGTACAATGAGGGCATTGTACAGTTTGGTTTGGGGAGGGTATATGCATCCATATCTGTGTCTGCATATTGTTTTTATTGCATTTCCGTTTCACGTTTATTGCATTTCCGTATGCATTGTTTTTTTTTTCATTTCAAAAAAAAAAAACAAAAATCCAATAAAAATCAAAAAAAAAATCGAAACATTAAAAAAAAATCATGTTTCTTTTGGCATATAGGTTGAGTCGGAACGGTAGTTTTTCAATGATGAAATTGCACTACACTTAGTCATTTTGCCTAAACCTTGCAATTTTGACATCTTTTAGCATAGTCATTTGCATAATCCACGGGTTTATGTTTAAAGGGATATTCTACATGGTACCCCTCAACTTTTTGACTTTTTACGTGGTACCCCTACACTTTTTAAAACATACATGGTACCCCTAATTGTTGTCATTATCACTAAGTGCACCCCTAAACTTTATTTTCCATCAATTAAACTCAGTTTTAGGCGTTAAGTGATGACTTGGACGCGTAACCAAGCTTGTCATTTATTATCCCATGACATATGGACTTTATTAGGCTCAATATCTATCTCGATTCTAATATTTATTGATATATATGGGCTAAAAAATTTTTGACGGAAAATTTATTGATCCCATGCCAAATTATCACGTCCAAAGATGGATATTGAACCTAATAGAGTCCTTATGTCATGGGATGATAAATGACAAGCTTGGTTACGCATCCAAGTAATCACTTAACGCCTAAAACCGAGTTTAATTGACGGAGAACAAAGTTTAGGGGTACACTTAGTAATAATGACAACAATGAGGGGTATCATGTATGTTTTTAAAAATGTAGGGGTACCATGTAGAAAGCCAAAAAAATGAGGGGTACCATGTAGAATATCCCATGTTTAAATTTAGCTGAACGAATAGACTTGACCTGAAATTTTGGCAACCTACTCATATATTCTAAGTTTTAGAGCCGTATAAACTGGTGTCATTTATGACCAGTTTCATGTAGGATTGTGTGTAGTTGCTCCTTGCATAGCATGTATCATTAATTTGCACGTATATGAAATTCAATTGCTTTTTGCCTACATACGTTCGGGTTAGTGGTTGGTGTCACATGCAGGGAGGTGCTTACATTCCCTTTTTCTTTCATTTTTACCCATTTAACTCCACATTTAGCCAAATTTACCTTTTGCTACATCCAAATTTAGCATGCCTTGTCAAGCTAGTTTAGTGTATGTTTTTGCGGTATTTTATCTATTAATCCGAGTTTGGCGTGTATTGTATGGATTTGGAGTTGGTAATTTATGAAAAAGAAGGAGGATGATGAAAAAAATTGAAAAAACACGAGAATGAAAATCAGAAAAAAAGAAAAAGAAACCGAGAAAAAGAAAAGAAAAAGATGAAAAAAAAAAGATTTTGAATGATAAAGGTTTTACTCCTATGCTATCATTTTATCTTATGAGGAGTTGTTTGATATTTTGTCTAGTGAGCTTTTATGCCAAACAAAGGCACCTGTGCTTATTCTTGATGGTCTTGAAGCGGATTTGGTTCATTTGTTTTTGTTAGGATACTAGCTTGGCTTATACCCTCACATTCCCAAAATGTTTTGCCCCTTCTTACCCATTACCTCACTATTCCATACTTTTGTAAGCCCTCGGCTGTGACGGGACCTTGTTTGGTTGGAATGTATGTGTACGGTAGCTAGAATTGTCTATCATATTAGATTGCATGCATGTTTATGTAGGTCGTAGTTTAGGTGAGCGACTTTATTTCTTTCTGTCTTACATTTATATGTTTACCCTTTGATTTATTGAGAGAGAGTGACCCGTGAGAGTCCAATTTTGAAGGTCTTGCAAGGTTAACGGTTCAGCTACTTCTATAGACGTCTCTATAACTCGTTTGCATTTGACAATTTAGCTACTAGTGTTAATTCATTTGCTTTATTAGGTTGACGATTTGTAGCTTGCTCTGAGTTTTACTCCGTTCCATTAGTTAGTTGCATATAGTTTGCTTGGAGACAAGCAAAGGTTTGGTTTGGGGAAGTTTGATGCATGCATTTTATATAGACTTTTTTGTACCGTATTTGCACGTATTTCTATGCATTATGTGTAGTGTTTAGCTACAAAAGTCCCCCGAATTGTCTACTTTGGTTTCTCTTGTCCTATTTGCAGGTATGAACCGGAGAGGAGCGTAATCAAGCCTAAAATATATCCCTATGCATGCATTTAGGAGATGAGTTGAGTCAGAGTTTGAAGACTACTATTTTGAGATGCGCATAGAAGTAAGGTAGCTAGGCGAGCAAAGGAAGAGCTTCAAATTACTAGTGCCTACTTTGAATAGCCATATCTCGAGTTCTACAATGGATATCCAAATTATTCTAACTAGAGGTGAAAGCTTATCCTCTTAGCTTTCCAACGCCATGAAAATCGCTTGTTTCCGACAAGTAACGAAGAAATGGCGGCCGTTTAAAGTTCGGTACGCAAAGCAGGAATTACGCGCTGAACAATGCTCGATCGAAGGGTTAATCTACTCGATCGACCCCTTTAACCACTCGATCGACCACCTAATCTACTCGATCGAGCACTTAAGTATTCGATCAACCACTTTTGAACACCTTATTGTTCGATCGAAAGCTTTTTGGGAAGATGCCTCTCGATCGACTAACTTATAGTTGGTCGATCGAGCAAATCAAGTCTGACGCAGCATATTTCAAGTCGAGACCTTTTAATTTTATCTTAGTTAATCTTATAATAATTATCTCTTATAAATAAGAGATTATTAGGTCATTTAGGGGATCCTTTTATCTCCTTTCATATCTCTCTTTCCTTTCATCTGAGAATTACTTTTTCGACGTTTATTTTC